>NW_005871092.1:4286208-4545669 GCF_000147115.1 Myotis lucifugus
GACTGAAGGCAAGACTAGGAAGGAGGCTGTTACAACCATCCACCCCTCAGGTGATCTGAAAGCGTCTCCTTTCTTCACCTTTTATTTTCTTCCTGACACAGATTGTGTCTTTTGGATTGGCCCATCATAGTTAGAGTAGGCAAATTTTCCACTAATTTTTTTTTATTACATTAACAATCTCACTTGAAAATAAATGAGGGGAATTTTTCTTTGGGGAATTGTGGATTTGGGCAGACTTTCTAATTTTATTACTAAGAAGAATAAAAGTGATGCTTTCTCACCCAGCTGGCATGGCTCAGTGGTTGAGCATTGACCTATGAACCAGGAGGTCACGGTTTGATTCCCAGTCAGGGCACATGCCCAGGTTGTGGGCTCAAGCCCCAGTGTGGGGCATGCAGGAGGCAGCCAATCAGTGATTCTCTGTCATCATTGACGTTTCTACCTCTCTCTCCCTCTCCTTTCCTCTCTGAAAGCAATTTTTTAAAAGGTGATGATTTCTTATGTATCCCCAAGTCTTCCTTTTACCACATGGTACCTACACTGGACTGCCATTTCCATTGAGCCTGTGGCACAAAACTGGCCAGGACAATGTAAAATATGTTTTATTATTTTAAGGATTCTTTATGGTATAGCTTAGGAATGGGGGCAAAGGATAAAGAAAAAGGGGGGCTATATAGTGAGGAAGCATCCCTTTCAGTTAGACATGGAAAAACTCGACCGCATTTTGGAATTTCTGGAGAAAATCACAGACATGCTGTCTAACATACAGAGGTGATGTCTAAATTAAACATTCATGTTCCTTCACATGACTATTTGCAGAAATATTCATGGTAGAACATACTTTATTCTTTCCTTATTCTTTTATAAAGTTTGCCCAAAATGTGCATGCTTATTTATGCCTTGAGATTAGGGTCACTGTTGATGTGATAGGCAACAGATGAAAGTAACTTTACTTTTAAAATTCAGTATGCTTTAGTAGGTTGTAAGTGGGTTGAAAATATACCAGTTAACATTAACCTTCTAGCCACAGAAGCATGGATATGTATAGATTGAAGCTGTGGCCCCATAAGTCTCACATTTATATCTCTGGCTTTAGATGTACATCTAGCTACCTACTGGACAAGCCAATTGAATGCTCTTTGTCAGCGTAAGCTTTATGTGTCCTGAATAGAACTCTTATTCCTCATCATCCTGCTCTTTCTCCAGTGTCCTCCATCTCTGTTAATGGTCACACCTTTCATCTAGTTGTTCCAACCAAAACCTTGGAGCCAACTTGAATTCCTCTTTCTATCTTCTGCCTCAGATCCAGTCTATCAGCAAATCCTAAAGGCTCCACCTTCAAAGGACTTTTCAAATCTGACCACTTGTCTCCACCAACACAGGTACCACGCTGATCTCAGCCCCCTGCACCTCTACCCTGGGCTGCTGCACTCGCCTTCTCATTGCTCTCCCTCCTACGAGTGCCCTGGTGCACTCTTTTTCATCCTTATTAGCAGCCAGGGTAATGCTTTGAAAACTTAACTCAGATCAAGTTGTCCTGGGACCAGACCATCCAGTAACTTCATAACCCCCTAGGCATGAACTCTACTGTGCGTGGTCCACAAGGCTTCTCAGTATCTGACCTCTTATCCCTCCACCCTCATTCCTGCATCTCTCCTTGGCCTGTTTCTCTAAAATGCCCAGCATGGTCTTGCCGTAGGGTCTCTGTTCTCGCTCTTTCTTCAGCCCAGAAGCTCTTCCCGATCCTCACATGGTTTGCGCTTCACTCAAGTGTGGCTCCTTTGAAAGCTCTTTCCTGACCGCCCCGTCTAAAACACTACCCGTTTCATCCTCCCCTTTCCCTGCACGTATCACTACCTGACCTGAGAGTCTGTTTCCTTGTTTATTGTCGGTTTTACCATCAGAATGGAAAGTTTATGAGACAGGTCAGTTTGTTATCTGCTCCGTCTCTAGCTTCTGGAACATACAGTAGCCCCTTCCCCGGGGCTTTGTATCCCACAGTTTCAGTTACCTGGAGTCAGCCGCAGTCCAGAAACATTACATGGAAAATTCCAGAAATAAACAATTCATACACGCCTTCTGAGTAGTATGATGCAATCTTGTGCCTTCTCACCCCATCTCACCCGGGATGTGAATCATCCCTATGTCCAGAGCACCCACGCTGTATCTACTATCCACCTCACCTGTTAGTCACCTAGCAGCCACGTTGGTTATCAGACCGACTATCACAGTATCACAGTGCTTGTGTTCAGGTAACTCTTATTTTACTTAATAATGACCCCAAAACACAAGATTAGTGATGCTGGCAATTTGGATATACCAAACAGAAGCATAAAGTTCTTCCTTTAACTAAGAAGTTATGTATGCATTAAAAAAACCACGGTAGACATAGGATTCAACACTATCCGCAGTGTCACATCCACTGGGGCTTGGAATGTATCCCCCATGGATGAGGGGGAACTACTGTATCTGGGAAAAGGTGAATGTTCAAAATATCATGGATGGATGGATGAATAAATTTATACAAATGTTTAGAATTAGTGTTTCTATGAGTTACCTTATGTCAGTTTTTTGCAATTATTCATTGAGAGCATGGATATGTATGTACCGTATTCCATCAGCTGTGTGCAGTTCCTCATACTAAAGCTTCCAAATGCATATATGAATAAAGTGTGATCCCTTGCTTGCCCTCAGGGCATTTACAGTCTAATAAAGGAGATGGACTTCAACGAATGTTGGGCTGTCAGGTTTAACTTGTTGTAATCGTGTTGGGAGGATAGCTCTAGCAAAGAACTGCAGTCAAAGAAGGATGCCCTCGCGCTAGCCAGTTTGGCTCAGTGGTCAGAGCATCGGCCTGTGGACCGAAGGGTCCTAGGTTCGATTCCAGTCAAGGACATGTACCTCGGTTGTAGGTTCCCAGCCCTAGTCGGGGGCATGCGGGAGGCAACCAATCGATGTGTCTCTTTCACATCAGTGTTTCTCTCTGTCTCTCCCTCTCCCTTCCACTCTCTCTAAAAATCAGTGGAAAAATATCCTCAGCTGAAGATTATTTTTTTTTTAAAAAAGAAGGATGCCCTCATACCTAGTTGCTGGGATTAGAGAAACCTTGGTCGGGGAGGGGTGAAATTGGCCTGGGTTTGGTCAGCGAGGAGTATTTAGATGTGTGGAACTTAAGGAAAAGGCATTCTGAGTGACCAGAAGTGCTTAAGCGAAGGTGCAGGAGCAACAACGGTTCAAGGTGCTTTTGTAAAGGAAAATATTGACCGACAAGAAACCAGAGTCAATAATGCCCCGATGACAGTAAATATTGATGTTCAGTAAAAACCAGTTGGCATGTCGGCTGTGGGTAAACAATTCTGCTGATATTGAGAATGTTCTGGACTAAATTCTCACTAACACATTATTCACTGTGTTTCCTGTATTTTAAACATCTGTTTCTGTAGAGAAACTTTCATAAACATGTCTGGTCTAATTTAGTTGGTGCCAACGAGGTGTCCCATTCTTGATGACCCTCCTTTTACTTACCGTTCCTCTGGTATTTGGTCATTCTTATTAGCTGTTCCATGCCCCATCCTAGGAGGTAGGTCTGTCCTTCTGTCCTGTTTGTGCTCACAAGTGTGACTGACCAACATAACCCTTCACCTGTAGGTTGATGAGCAATAGGAATTCACCAGTTGTTCCACCATGAAACAAGGCTAGTTCTTGGTATTCTCTGTATCACATTTGTCAGTAAGGCAAGAAGAGAGGAGTGGTATATGCTGTGAGGTGTCATTATCAGTTAATGCGAATGGTCCACACTTCAAGGGACTTGGGAAATTGAATAAACACATCTGAAATGGGACCTGGATTGTGATAGGGCACCAATGATCGCAACTAGACTCCTTTGGTGGCCTGGAACCAGATAGAGACAAGCACTTCCATAAATTCTTAAGAAACATGTGGACGGAGTCTGAACCACGATCTTCCGATTGCTGGGGTTAAAGGCCATTAAGAATGGGAAGTGCTAAAAAAAAAATGCAGGCATGACTCCCTCATATGACAGTCGCTCTGAATAAAAGACCATTTTATAGGCTGCATTTTTTAATGCGAGCATTTCTATAGTTAACATAAGCAATGGAGTGTCAAAAGTGGAAATTAAATCATTAATTCTAACATATTCCTTTCCTAATTAAGAGTAATTATACCAGGGACTAGATCTTACTCGCCCTTGGACCTCAAACTTGCCCAGTGCCCGGGACTTAATGTTCACTGAAGGAATGAAAATTTTTTTTCTTAAATCTTTTGCTAAGGCAGGTCCACAAATGGCAAGGGGCATACCCTGGATATCGCTGAAAATGAGCAATTGATATGCAAAAGTTTGGCAAAATTCAGCTGCAGTCACCCCGGGCTTAAAGAATAAGAGCTCAAAAAATTAAGGAAGATGGAGACTTATCAAAGCTGTCTCCCAGATTGGTCCTTAATCCTGAAATGTTTATTTTTTAATTTTAACACCTATTAAACCCTAAAATACCTTCTGATAACAAATTTTGAAATGCCTCAAGTAAAATGTGAAATTCTAATTCATTGTGTTTCTAATATAGAAATACTGGCTAATGGATTTATACGACATTTTGTTGGATTTGCAGTTAAGAGCCTTTGCTATCAGGCAGCCTTTAGGAAGTGGCTACGACCATGTTTATAAGGGATGCATATGCTGGGAAATTGTGGTCAAAATGTCAAACAGTGAAACAGCAGAGTTCAAGCTAGTTCACATCAATATTTATGTTAATTTTGTAAACATTTATTTGGGTGATTTTTTTCCTGATAGCCTAGGCCTTAGAGAAGCACCTTTATGGAAACATCAAGAATCAGTTTTTACAGTCATTTGGTCACATAGAACTTCTTGATGCTATTGTTCATATAGCCTGCCAAGCAACAGACCTGCTTAATTTTTAAAAACCTGTTACATGATTGAAACATTCTTATGTCAACCAAACCATACTTGGGGTCAGGGGTGTTTGTTGTTAATAGTATCTTATTTTTAATCCATTAAATAAACTGTGGAGACTCGTGCAATGGGCTCTCTTGGCTTCTGATAATTAATTATGATACATTTTGCGAAGTTGCATTGCTGTGCTGGCTTGTAGCTCAGCCGTACCAGGGGGGAAATGACTTGGACCCTGTGGCATTTAATTGCAAGTGTAACCGGCCGGACCCAAATGAATGTGGACACTGATTAACTGGGAACTTGTTGACAATCTAACGAGATGAAGAGCCCGTTTCCGAACATCACACAGACTTGGAGGAACGCTTGTTCCCCAGGAGTCTAGTCCTTGGGGTGTGGGCTGCCCTTGGCCACTGATGCTCAGCAGAGGCGTGCAGGGTTTTGCTTAACTTTCAATAGCATTTCCTGTCCTTTCTTCCAAGTATATTGTTTTCAGTCTTTTAAATAGTGGTAGTACTTTTCTTAGTTGTCAGGATATTTTTTTTTCCCATCAGAACTAAATACCGTTTTATTTCAAACTGTTGTCTTTACACGTTGGATCCAGGAGAGGGAATATGTGAACAGCTAAGACAACAGCCTGCATGTCTTTTATAACCTTATCTTGGACTTGACATAGCCTCACTTCTGTAGGATTCTATTGGTTCCATACCAACGCTGATACAGTGTAGGAGGGGCTATACAGGTGAATGCACCCAGCGCTGGGAACCCTTGGGGCCATCTGGTTCCCACAGCCCTCTACCCTGCACCCTTCCCCTCATGCACATGCTCACCCCATACCTCCTACTTTGGAAGATTCTACTTCAAGCCCTTCTAGAGTTTCTTCAGGAACGCACCCTCCCAGTAGAATTAAACAAGAGTGCTCCATCATTTACAGTAGTTCCATATGCATATAACCAACTGTTAAAGTTTTCAAACAAAGTATCCCCGGTCCTCTGGATGTGCTCAGTAAGGAACCATATGTATAAATAGGACACTCTTGAGGCTCTTGGGGCAGCAGGTAAATGGTTTGCCAGGGAAGACTGATAACACAAGGGCTGCGGGCCATGCGGACCCTAGTCTTTAAGTTTCTAGGTATTAGCTCCTTTCTGTATTTAGGTCATTGAAATACCCACTTAAACCACATGTAGACATGCTGGCAAATATATCGAATCAGTGGTCTAATTATTTATTTCACAAAGGGGAAATAGGCCTTTTACATAATGGCCTCACAATAAGTGTCGTTTTTATACGTGGAAAAATAGGCGCCTGTCATTTTCTCGTTAGGCTGAGGTCAGAGCCTACCACAGAGATTTTAATATTTGAAAACGATTCTAGTCACTGCATCCCGGCATTTAAAATAATGATTTCCTTAGGATGCGGCATTCGGATGCACTGTGTCTGACCTTTCTTGGGCAGGAAAACAAACTCTTCCTCCCCTCTTGTTTCTTATTCTGCTCATTCCGTGTTGCTCGCAGCTGATGTTAAATGATCAGGATGCGTTTTCGCTCCTTTGGCATTTTAATTAGCATCTGTCTGTTGGTGGGGCTGACATGAGACTGAGCCACCTTCGCAGTCACTGCACCTTTGGCCAGAGACGCATACTTTAAAAATCACTTTAACTAGGTTAACTAGTAAAAACGGGGTTGAAAAATCTATAGAAAGAATTCTCATCGGAAAATTTTTTTTTGTGGGATATAAGGCTATGATAAAGATTTAGTGGATCTTATTTTATTTATATATCAGTAAATTTTAAGAAGCCCCTGGTATATTATGCTGTTTAATGCTACTGAGAATCTGGATATATGCTTTGGGGAAAGATTAAGTGATGAGGTATACTTCTGCTCTTTGAAAGAGAATTCATTAAAATAACTTACCCTATGATAAGGGAGCAAGTAATATTGAACAAGCATTTTAAATGGTTAAATGAAGGTGGTCTCAGCTTTGGAACAAAATCATTGGAAAGAATGTAAAAGCTTCTTTCGGGTGGTTAAAGATAACCTTAAAAATAATTGCATTTATGGTAATGATGAAAAGATCTCCAAAATAGTTGAAGAGTATAAGCTCTGTGAGGACAGGGGTTATAGCTTATTAATTTTTAAAGTCCCCTTCCTGAGTCTGACACTATGAGTACAGTAGACAGACAATAAATGCTGAATAGACAGATAATGTGGTAGTTTTTAATAACTTAATTACATGACTTTATTTTTGCATAGAAGCCATTTTCTCATTCCTAATTCTTAAGGTCTTTCTTCTGAATATTCTGTCATAAAATTAGTTCAAGCATTTAGCTAATCTGTACTCCTCCCTGCAATATCATCATGCCTTGATTAAAAATAAAATAAATGAAATCACATTGGTGACTTATACGTGCTGGTTTTGTTTGGCAGATTCAGTGGCCCCACAGAGCAGCGGTCCCAAATCCACATCACAGGGGCTTGCCGGGAAAATCATGGTGGGGGCAGGAGGGGGGGCCTTGCTGGGGAAATCCCTGCTCCTTGAAGGGGACTCTGAATCTTACTTCTAAAAGGATGGAGTGTAGTCTTCGCATCACAAAATAATGATAGTTCATTTCCAGACATTTTCAAAGACTGCACCCCAGCTTTTAAGTAAAATATTTGGGGGGAAATGTGGTTAAACACACAGGAATGAATAAGTAAAAAGCTGACCCTTCACACAGATACTGAATTCACAAACACATAAGCTTGAGAGGCGCTAGGCCAAATGCTTACTACATACATGGAGCATCCGTTTTAAATGGGGTGCATTGACTGGTCTGATCCTAGCTAAGATTACCTTCAGTGTTCCGGGGGAGTCAGAGAAAGTGCAGTCCCTCTTAGTCTTTTTTTCTCTTTTTTTTAGTTCTTTCCTAGAACATTGACTTGAGATGGTGCTGGGGCCAAACCTGTGGGAAACATGGGCAGCCCCAGTACAGTTCCTAGGAGCTTCAAAAGGGCCAATGATTACTGTTGATGATGTAAGTCAGGGCTGGGGAACGCCGGGCCCTCGGGCTATATCATTTGGTCTGGCCCTGCCAAGGCAGCCGCAGGCGGGACTTGAAATTTAATAAATTAGGAGCTTTTTTCATAGCCACATAATTTTAAGTTGATGATTTTGTATGGCTTGTGAATGATGTTATACATATTCAAATAGCCGTTGGCATAGGAAAGGTTCCCCACCCCTGCTCTAGGTAAAGGCCCCCAAATCAATAATCTCTTGAGTCTCGAATTCTCATTCTCCTTTCAGCTGTATCTGCCAAACCAAAATGCCAAGTAAAATGAGGCATAAAGTCAAGAAATTCTTCATTTGGAAAGGAGCTTTGAAGTCATGCAGTTCAATTTTTACCTCCTACCAAATTGCTTAGATAATCAAAGCTAACATTACACCCTAATGAATAAAATAATTTTGACCAATAGGAAACATTTGTGTTTGTATTTCTTTTGCTTTGACAACTTATTTCCTAGCACGTTTGAAAAAATGCCTGTTTAAGGGGCTTTTTTTCCTTACATTTTAGGATGCATCTAGACTCCCTGGACTGTCCGATCAACAAGTGAAAAAATGTCTGTCGTTTGTTGTCAGCCTATTTTTGCTACTTTCTTAATATGGCTGCCTCTGAGAAACCCAGACCTGTTTATAATCCCAGCGATTCATGACAGCCATCCCAGGATGGCGACACTGGCAAATACTAATCCTCAATGAGGAACAATAGTGGAGTAATGTCACTTGTTTTGGCTGAAGTCCAGTGGTTCTAGGAATGACTTAGAATGAGCTCTCCCGTCAGACATAGCTAGCACAGACTAACACCTGTTAGTCTGCATCTCCTGAGCTTTGTTGTCTATGCTCTTTATTGCATTGCTCTGCATTATTTTCATTTGCATGCTGTTGAGCAAATAACATGTGAAAGGAATGGAAGTTCTGATTGGCTGCCCATGCTTCCAGTTTGTAAATTCCTTAAAAGCACCCTGGTAATTTGGCATCTTATTCTGGTCATTTGTATACAATCGACGTATGTGTGACCTTCCTTGGTGCATTTGCACAAATGAGTAGAAAGCCTTTTGAGTTACTCACAGGTCCTCAAGATGATGTCATTAGAAAATATTTAAAGTCAGTACCCTAAATTGATATCTTTAGAATATAAAAACCAAATATAGGGAAAAAAAGTGAGTGATGCTTATTTCAAAATCTGACAAATTGGTCATCTTTGCTAAGCCTTTTTGTAGAGAAAGGTAGTTATTAATGAAGAGTTCATTTTCTTTGGATACAAACCTATGGATTCTTAAATTTCTTTAAAATGAAAAAGCCATTTTATCATGAGTTTGAAAACTGAGGTAGCAGGATTTTCATGTGACTAGAATGTATCTATTCTTACAGTCTGTCATCAGGACCTGATCTGGTCAGGTAGCAATTTGTCCCTAGAGAGATGGAGACAGGTAAACTCCTTTTCAGTTACGATTATAGAGTGAGACAATAGAGCTTTCGGTCTAACTTAAACAGTGGTCTTTACTGAACGAACGCCATCTTTTATACTAATGACCCAGAGTGATTTCTTCCTCCCTTCCAGGAGTTAAGCTAAAATGGCCAGCACCTTTTTAAAGAACCCTCTTATAGGTAACCTAGAAAAGGTAGGTTGCATACATGTGATTTTCAGGTACCTAAAACATGTAAATAAAATTTGCAATTAGCACTTTCCTATATTGACAATCTATATAATAAAGGCCTAAGTGACCATTATGGCAGAACCACCAGAACAACCAATCGCTATGATGCACACTGACCACCATGGGACAGATGCTCAAAGCAGGAGCTGCCCCCTGATGGTCAGTGCGCTCCCACAGGGAGAGTGCTGCTCAGCCAGAGCCGGGCTCACGGCTGGCAAGCACAATGGCAGTGGCGGGAGCTTCTTCCGCCTCCGTGGCAGCGCTAAGGAGCAGTGAGCCGAGCAGTAAGGAGTGAGCAGGCGGGCAGTAAGGAGCAAGAGATCCCATATTGTGAGAGGGATGTCTGCTGAGGGGTCCCAGACTGCAAGAGGGCACAGGTTGGTCTGAGGGACCCCCCCCCTTCACCCCCCCCCCCACTGCATGAATTTCGTGCACTGGGCCTCTAGTAGGATAAATAAAACAGGTAGTATAGACTTACGCTTGCATGTCTGGACATGCCATAGTTTTTACCATTTATTTTGCCTCTAACCTGAATATTTCACAAATATGGCTGTGAGATAGGAAACAGTCCATCTCCTTTCTGTTTGTGTATGTATGTGTGTGTGTGTATATATATACATATATATACACACACACACACATACATACTTATATACACTGTGTGTGTGTGTGTATATGTATATATATATATATATTTTTTTTTTTTTTCAGAGAGGAAGGATGAGGAAAAAAGAGAGAAACATCAATGATGAGAGAGAATCATTGATTAGTTGCCTCCTGCAAGCCCCCTACTGGGGATCAAGCCCGCAACCCCAGCATGCACCCTGACCAGGAATCAAACCATGACCTCCTGGTTCATGGATCGATGCTCAAGCACTGAGCCGTGCTACCGGGGATCCTTTCTGTTTTATGTAGAATGTCTGTATTTAAAACTGGTGATAATTTTTCCTTAATATTAATACTTATTCAACAGAGCATATAAATATTATTTCTTTCTATTAAAGTACATATCCAGTCATTTTGTGATACTTCCCACAATGGGGCAATGAAAAATCTATACTAATAAAAGCCTAGGTGGCCCTCGCACCCTCATGTCGTCACAAGATGGCCGCCCCACATCATCACAAGATGGCCACCACAAGATGGTCAGCAGGGGAGGGCAGTTGGGGGCAGTTGGGCCGGCAGGGGAGCAGTTAGGCATCAATCAGGCCGATAGGGGAGCAGTTAGGGGGCGATCAGGCAGGCAGGTAAGTGGTTAGGAGCCAGCAGTCCCGGATTGTGAGAGGGAAGACAGTGTTTGATTTGCAGAGTCTGCGGGATCAGGCCTAAACCGGCAGTCGGACATCCCCCGAGGGGTCCTAGATTGGAGAGGGTGCAGGCTGGGCTGAGGGACACCCCCACCCAGTGCACGAATTTTGTGTCCCAGGCCTCTAGTGTTTTAATAATGAAATATACAGTAATCTTGTAGTTGTTGGGGAAAAAGTTGGTCTTTTTAAAGTTACAATTGAGTTTTTTTTAACAGATGTTAAAATTTTCCTTTTGCATTTGTTTTTTCACACCTTGATTCCTAGAATTTTTATAGAGGAATATACCAAAAATGTGTTTTGTCTCCCTGACTCCTTGTGTTGGGAGGGCCATCTTGATAAATTCTTCCCACAAAGGTGTCTGAAAACACGTAGGTACTTCTTAAGCCCTATTTCTCACGCTTCTACCTTCTTCCACGCTGTAGAGATGATTCTCTTGCTTTTTTTTTCTGTTCTCATCTGCCTTTTCCTCTCTTCGTCTCCCCTCTTCTGCAGACTCTTCGCTGTCCAACATGAAATTGATTAGAATGCATTAATTTTTAACTAAGTGTCACATGTCCTCAACTGAGCAGGAAAAGGTTGCGAAGGCTTCATGGTGTAGAGTCTGATCCAAAACTAAGTGAGAAGAATTTTAAAAACAAGGGCTGCCCTTCATTAGCCCGCCTGCTCCCTCCTGACAGGCTCCGTGTGCGCCCGCCGCCGTGCCAGGCCAGGGCACGCCCCGCTGCCAGGCCCGCTTACCCTCTGTCAGCAGCTTCAGTCGCAGCCCGGGCGATACTGTGCCCGCGCGTCTGTCATGCGTCAGCCTCAATTAGGCTCATCTCGCGTGCTGGGGAAATCCAACAGCCTCGCGTTAACCATCTTTTCTGTTGTTGTTCCATCTCTTTCTTCCATTTCTTTTTTTTTTCTTTTTCTTTTTCCATTCAACTCTCTCTAGAAGCCTGTGACTCATTTGGTGAAAGTATGCTCCTGGTTTCTTAGCTTTTCACACAGAGAAGGGTATGGAGCGGAAGTCACTCCTCCACATGGGTTCCAAGAAGTTGATTTCACTCCTGGAATTGTGCTCAGCGAACACCCGAGTTGGTTGTCTAAAGGAGGCCCATCCAGGCAGCCCTCGCTGGCATTTTGTACCTGAGCCAAGTGTGGTCTTGAGTCTTACAAAGCGGTTTTTCTGCAGGCCTTTTAAGAGTACAAGAGCAGCCCTAGCCGGCTTGGCTCAGTGGATAGAGTGTCGGCCTGCGGACTGAAGGGTCCCGGGTTCAATTGCAATCAAGGGCACGCACCTCGCTTGTAGGCCCAATCCCCAGTTAGTGGGGGCACATGCGGGAGGCAACCAATCTCTGTGTCTCTCTCACATCAGTGTTTCTCTCTCTCTCCCTCCCACTTTCTCTGGAAATCAATGGAAAGAATATCCTCAGGTGAGGATTAACAACAACAACAACAAAAGAATACAAGAGCAGTGGGCACCCAGCTTCAGCAAACGCTGAAGTACTTCTTCCTCCGTGGCCTATTGTTTACTCCTGCCCTTGCCACCTAAGGGGGTGGTGGTTTGCTTTTTTTAAGAGAAGAATGAAGGGGGAAAAGTGGAGACAGCAGCAGTTTATATTTGGTTCCCTATTTTGTGGTTTACCGTAAGTTTATGGGAAAAACAAAAGACCACCCGTGGCTTCATCATGCTGGTGTTGGCTGGCCGAGTTAGTCTCTTGTGAGAAATTATCCGTAAGAGGGCATTCTCAACAAATAAGAGCCTTCGAGAGGAATTCTTTTCTTTTTCTCTGGGTAGCATTAGAGCGCCGGATAGAGCTCCCAGGCGCCTTCACGGACAGGTAGACATTGACATAGCTGCGCGTCTTGAGGATTTATGGGGATTTTGTGGGCCTGTTCGTGAAGCCAGGTTAACCCAAAAGGCTGTTGTCAGGCGTTGGTCACCAGGCACAGATGAAAGAGACCACAGCACAGTACGTCCCCTGAGGGCTGTGGAGCGCAAGGGTTGGTAGTGAGTGAAAAGCAAGGCCAGTCTCACAGGTGGGAACGGAGACAAAACGTATGTGGGCATTGTTTTCTTTTTTTCATAAGCACGCCCCCAGCTCGGTTAAGTAGGTTTTAAATAGAATCATACTGATGGATCAAGCCAGGAAACAGATGGATATATAGATAATGGGATTTCGATTTCCAAAGTATGTGGCAAACGGGTCATTGTTGAAATTATCAGCTGAAACACTTAAAAATCCATAAGTTGCCCTAACTGGTTTGGCTCAGTGGATAGAGCATCGGCCCTCAGACTGAAGGGTCCCGGGTTTGATCCCGGTCAAGGGCATGTACCTTGGTTGCAGGCTCAGTCCCCAGTAGGGGTTGTGCAGGAGGCACCTGATCAATGTTTTCTCTCTCATCGATGTTTCTCTCTATCACTCTCCCTTCCTCTCTGTAAAAAATCAATAAAATATATTTAAAAATCCATAATTACCCAAAGTTTATAGTGCCAGTAGGTTAAGGATTTTTGATAAGACTGGGTGACAGTCACGATATTAGCTTCCTGCAAGATATTTTTAAACATCTTGAATGAAAAGTAGTTTGCAAGGTTCAACAGGCACAGTAGCTTAGGAGGAAAGGTTTTTTCTGAGCTGCTCCAGATCAAGAGATTTCTATTTTATAATACAAAGTAACATTTATGAGTATTTCCTTTGCACCCCAGGACCTGATAGATATTGTCAAGGGAGTCTCCGCTTTAACTTTTCCTAGAGATCACATCCCTCCTCGTATGGATGGCTCACACATCAGTGGCTTTTTAGGCTGCTTATTTATTTTTTAAAAAAATATTTTTGAGCTCCTGATGTGGCTTATTAGGTACAGGTGAATCAGTGAACAAAACAGGCATCCCTACCCCTCATGGACCTATAGCCTAGTGGGAGAAATAGCCATTACAGTATATACATTTTAAACCACATTAAGTGGGTTGACAAAAGCCCAGAGGGCTATTCAAGCTCATAACATGGGATCCTGATCCTAGTCTGGGGGTCAGGGAAACTTTCCAAAATAAATGGCATTTGATATGTGCTCTGAAACATGAGTAAGAGTTAGTATTAGTAGTCAGGGAAGTAGAGGAAGGTGGGAGGTGGCAATAGTCCACCAGGCAGAAGAAAGAGCCAATGCAAAGGTCTGTGGAGCATGGCACATCAAGGAGCTGGAAGACAGCGTTGCTGGAGGCAGAATTAGTGGAATGAGCCCTGAGGCTACAGAGAGGAAAGATGGATCACATTTAGCCTTATCATGGGTCATCTCTGGGTTTTGCCCTTTATCTCAAAAACAGTCTCTCTCTCTCTCTCTCTCTCTCTCTCTCTCTCTCTCTCTCTCTCTCTCCCTTTCCTTTCCTTCTGCTTCCCTCCATCTCTCCCTTCCTTTCCTTCTGCCTGCCTTCCTCTTTTCCTCTTTCTCTTCCTCCCTCTCTTAAAAAAAAAAATTAAAAAGCAGACATTTTCCATCTGTAAAATGAGAAGATTAAGCATCAGAGTTCTCAACCTAGGAGGCTATTGGAAAGGAGTCATTTTTAATCGTTTCAGTTCAGTCGTTAGCAGCTAGAGGCCAGAGATGTGAAATGTCATTCAGAGCATTTGGGACAGTCCCATCGGGCAAAGAATCATCCTGCCCAAAATGCCAATAGTAGTGCCTCCAGGAGGAAACACTGGGCTAAATAACCACTTGGATGCTTTTCCACTCTGTCTTTTATTCTGTGAATAAAAGTAAAATGCAGACCTCTAGAAAACAAGACAGAGTAGGTATCTCCATCCATCACATAACTGGACATTGGGTAAGTTAAAACATATTCTTCGTTGCATTGAAGGGTTTTCAGGAAAATGAGGGGAATCTCCAAGGTGGGAAAGGGGGAAACAGTGAGCTTAACCCAGCCCAGAGAGCAGTGAGCTGTGAGTCACTAAGGAAGCCTGAGGTGGTGAGGGCCAGCTGCCACCCCCAGCAATGCAATTGGGAATCAAATGGAGGAAGGCACACAGACTTGCACATACACACACACACACACACACACACACACACACACACAGTGGGAGAGCTAACCTTGACACTATTCTACTTCACCAGGACACTGAGAGGGTTAAAATAGTCCTGAGTAAGTCACACCTGCTGGCTTCTAGCAAAAGTAAACTGGTGTTTTTTTTTCCTGGAAAAGAGCATTCCAAATTAGGCTCTGGATTTCTACAGATTAAGTTGAACAAACAAACAAAAAAATGAGCTTATATTTAAAAAGCTGTATACAAAGAAAATACATTGCCATCTATAAGAATAGATTCAAATAGCAAACAACACATTTTGACTTCCCAAGGTTTTTAGATTTTGGAGTTATCAATGTAGAATACAAAATAGGAATGTATGTTATATGTAAATATTATGTGTAATATTTACAGAAAATAAAAATGGAACTTTAAAATGACCAAGGAATATGAAACTGTTAATATGACCATAAAGAGCCATATAGAACTTTTTAGATGAATGGATTTAAAAGCAGGTTAAGCTGAAGAGACAACTAGTAAACTGCAAAATACATCCAAAGAAATTATGCAGAATTCAGCACAGAGAGGAAACCAGATGGGGAACATGAGAGAAGTTAAAATACACAGAATTGAATGAGAAGATCTAAAAAGAATCATATCCGTTATAGAGGGAGAAATTAGAGGAGCAAAATTTGAAAAGGTAATGCTGAGAATTATTTTCAAATCTGGCAAATAAACTACATATACCAAGCAAAATAAATACAAACAATTTCATATCTAAACACATTGTAATGAAACTACAGAACACTAGAGGCAATGAGAAGTAAAAACAGCCAGAGTTGCCCTAGCCGGTTTGGCTCCGTGGATAGAGCCGCAGCCTGTGGACTGAAGGGTCCCGGGTTCGATACTGGTCAAGGGCACATGCCCGCATTGTGGGCTCAATCCCCAGTAGGGGCGTGCAGGAGGCAGCCAATCAATGATTCTCTCTCATCGATGTTTCTATATCTCCCTCTCTCTTCCTCTCTGAAGTCAATAAAAATATATTTTAAAAAAAAAAAAAACAGCCAGAGAGAAAATGACACATCACTCATAAATAAGCAATACGTTAGATTGAAAGTAGGCATCTCGCAAGAATCGGAGCTCACAGGAGAATGATGTCTTCCAAGTGTGAAGAGGAAATAGCTGCCAGCATAGACTTTCTTCTCAGCAAAGTGTTTCTCAATGACAACAGCAACATGTTTTTAGATAAACACAAAGTAGGAGATTACTCTCTGTGGGTTTTCACCAAAGGAACTTTTTAAAACAAGTACTTCAGGAAGAAGGGAAATGACTTCAGAAGGAAGATCTAAGGAACAAGAAGGAAAAGTGAACCAAGGAATTGTGAAACTTAAATGCAAACCTAAACAAGTATTGTAAGATTTATATTTATAATTTATATTTTAAAGTAATAGCAGTTTAATTTGGAGGAAGGGGTCATTTAAAAGAACAAAAATCTTCCTGTGTTGCCTTATTATTGGAAGTTAGGCCATCAGTGATCCAAGTTAAAGTTATCTAAGGGCTTATAATTTTCGAGAAACTATTAAAGATATTCATTAACTTCAGAATTAATTACATATACATGGTAAAATTTCAAATATAACCATTGAAAGGATAAAAATAGAATTATTTGGATTCTAAAAAATTACACAAAACTACTTACATTTCTATATAACAGGAAAAAAAGAATAAAACAAAATTTACAATAAAGTTACCATTTACAGTTACAAAATACAAGCTGTCTGGGCATGAATAAAACAAAAGATGTACAAGACCTAACTCATACCTATTAGCTGTCACCCTGAGCAAGGTAATTTCTCTGAACCTCATTTTCTCATCTATAATATGGCAATAGTAGTAGTACGTACTAGTAATAGAATGGTGACAAATAAATGAGAAAAGTTATGTTTAACACCGTGCCTCATCCACAATAAACCTCCCAGTAAATATTAGCCACTATTATCATCATCACTATTATTAGGCACCAAGCTCAAAGCCATGAGAGAAGCAGTGGTTCTAGCACTCATGGACCATAGAGTAATAGGATGATAATGCAATAGACAAATAGTTATAACAGAAATTGTCATTGTCGAAAGGTGATATCAACAGACTGCTAGGAAGAGAAATCAGTATTTGCCTAGAGAAGGGAGGATGGGTCCTCAGAAGGGACTTGGTGAAGTAGATGACTTTTGAACAAGGTCTTAAAGTACTGAGTTAAGACATGCATTGGGGCCAAAGGCCTGTATATGCATTCTCAAATCTACCAACGGACTGTGTTGGCTTTTTATTCTAAACCATACCTAATTTTTACAGGCCTGTATATGCATTCTCAAATCTGCATCCAAGTTGAATAGCAGGTCGGTGGGAAGCATGTTGGGGATGGGTAGGTGGTTCAGCTTGGCTGGCTGAGAGAAGGCGAGGTTGGAAGATAGGTTAGTAGAAATAGACTGGAACTACAGAAGTGAGCCTGTTAGCACAGCCATTGTGACACTGAGCCAAATATTAATTAGCTGTCAGATACCAAGAAACTGTCTGGGAGGATCTCTAAGGAAAGGTAAATGCATCCTGTGGAATAGTGCCTGGCACATTAGTACAGTTTTTCTTTGTTTCTTTCTTTCTTATTTTTTTAAATCTTTTAATTGATTTTATAAAGAGAGAGGAAGGGAGAGGAAGAGAGAGGAATGTTGATGTTAGAGTAAAACATCCATCAGCTGCCTCCTGCATGCCTCCCACCAGGGATTGAAGCCACAACCTGGCATGTGCCCTGACTAGGAATCAAACCAGCGACCTTTCAGTGCATGGGCTGACGCCCAACCAACTGTGCCACACCGGCCAGGATACTTTTTTATTTTTTATTTAAGAACTAATGTATATAGTGCAATGGGTCCCGAAAATGGTCAAATGGATAACATCAAGTCAAACTAAACTAGGTTTTTTGTGTGTGTTTTCCAACTGACTCCTATGATTGAAGGGATAAGTATGGGCATGGTTTGCGCCAATCCATTGCATCTGGAGTTAAATTGTTCTTTTGGGAGAACAGTGGAAGGAGCCTTACGGACGGGATGAAATATGTGGAAATGGGACAGACATGCTAATGATGACAGTTCCTGTAGCCCATGAACCTGTGCAAGCACAAATAGCTGCACAGCACAGCTTGGGGCTGGGGGAGCCTCCCAGGGCTGGTGGAACGTGGGCCCTGTGCTCACGCGCCCTACAGTCTCATTGCAGGAGCTGTCCTGGCGCTCCCGAAGTTCTTTGAACACGAGCTGCCCCTACCTGCAGAGCTGGCCCGGTGCTTCCTTACTGTTGTTTCTGCAGAACGCACGGACTGTGTTGGCTTTTTATTCTAAACCATACCTAATTTTTACAGAGCTTTCTTCTTTAATGTTTTGCCCAGATGCACATAATCATCATTCTGCTCATGACTAGACACAGCTGGGGGATGAGCATCTGCTAGATGAGACTTTAATTGACTTCCTTGTGAGTGAGGCTTGGGATAAAGCGGACAAGAATCGTTCTTACCTTTTTCCTGACCGTGGAAGTGGTTTGTTTGCCAACTTGTGAGTAGTGGGATCGGGTGGGGAGGGTGGGAGTTAGGGGTGAAGAAGGGGACGCCAGCGGGGGAAGGACATCATCGGAAGGACATCCTGCACCTGGAGTATGGACATCCAGGTGGACAGGGAAGGTCTTAACCCCCTGGGTTGTATTTTTTCGTTTTGGAACTGTTCAGCAACGATCTGGAAGTGTTCCCAGGACTTTTAAAATGCTCCACTAAAGTCATTCTGGCAACCATGTGGAAATATTTGTGATAGGTGAAAGCACACTGTGTTTTTAGGCCTGGTTCGTAACTGCATGTAATGTTAACTGCCTGTGTTGTTCCTTTCTCTTAATTATCATTGGGCTTTAATAGAATCTGGGTTTCATTATTGGAATATAAGCTCTTCTTCCTCTTTGAGGCATTTGATCCTCACTTATGTGCAATACATGGTACTGGGCACCGTGGAGCTGTGAAGAGGAGAGACACAGCCCTGCCCTAGAGGAGTTCACACTCTGCTGGAGCCCAAACTAAAAGCGTAGCTCCAGGGATGTCTTGCTGGCGAGGCTGACAGCTGCCACAGAGGCGCAGACTGCTTGTCATTGGCTTGCAGGAGAGGAAGAAGTGGATTCAATTGGAGAAGACTTGTGGTTGGGGATCCATTTTAAAGGAGCCTCTCAAGGGAGAGTGGGACGTGGATAGATTGGAGGAAGTAAGGAAATGCTTTTCAAATGGAGTCTTGAGCCATGGCCAAGAGAGAGGAGGAATAAGAGATGCTTAGGGAACTTGGGGTCCTGGAGCATGAAATACCTTAGAACTGGGGTTAGGGGTGCAGATGGGCAGTGCAGTGGAATAAGCTAGGGCCTTGGCAGCAGCCTTTGCTCAGCAGCCTTTGCTCATAAGCCAGGACTTGATTCTGTGTAAGGCATCGTTGGTTTTCCCAATTCTATGCACAGAGAATTCAGAGACCCAGTTGGTTGCTATTTGCTGGCTGAAGCTGAAATTTGTTGGAAAATGACCTATTCTCTCCCATCCTATTCTCGTTTTGTAGTTTTCAATAATTGCCATCTGTTCCAGGATTTACTTATATACTCTAAATCAGTGGTTCTCAACCTTCTGGCCCTTTAAATACAGTTCCTCATGTTGTGACCCAACCATAAAATTATTTTCGTTGCTACTTCATAACTGTAATGTTGCTACTGTTATGAATCGTAATGTAAATATCTGATATGCAGGATGGTCTTAGGCGACCCCTGTGAAAGGGTCATTTATGGTTGGGTCACAACATGAGGAACTGTATTAAAGGGCCAGAAGGTTGAGAACCACTGAGCTAGAGAAACATGTGGTTGTCCTTTCAAAATATGAGCACAGAATTATACCAACACCGTGTAGCAAGCCAACCAATAAACCTAAAGAGCCAAACTGGAAACAGGGACCCAAGCTGCCCAAAGGGACCTCAGGATACGGTTGTTTTTCAGGCTTGAACATAAACGGCACGAGGCACACCCAGTACAGCAAGGTCTGCCCCTGGTTTCAAGCTTCCTCTGCTTTTTACTTCCACAATTTTTAGCTTTGGTTTTGCTAGATTTTAATGCAGACCAAGAGTGCTATTTTTATGTGCAAATCTTGTATTTATAGAACAAAAAGTACCTTTTTAAAAAAAATAAGAGGTTTAATGAAATCAGGTAGAAGAGCTAGGAATATAAATAGTCACATATTTCTTTATAACGGATTGAGGGGGGGAACAGGAAATAAGTGCAGTGTTTCTTTTAAAAAATAAGATTTGGAAAATGAAATTATACATTTTTATAATTTAGATTTTTTACCCAGAGCCATTAGTTTATGTAACTTTTGTTCTTATAAGCATTTGGTGTAGCAAAACTCCTTCAAACATCTTCAAACGTGTTGTCAAAATAACTCTGGTTTCTAATGCTAATTGAAAACTATTAATTTAAAAGTCTGAAATAGAAGTTAGGACAGTGATGGCGAACCTATGACACGCGTGTCAGAGGTGACACGTGAACTCATTTTTTTGGTTGATTTTTCTTTGTTAAATGGCATTTAAATATATAAAGTAAACATCAAAAATATAAATATTTGTTTTACTATGGTTGCAAATATCAAAAAATTTCTATATGTGACACGGCACCAGAGTTAAGTTAGGGTTTTTCAAAATGCTGACACGCCGAGCTCAAAAGGTTCACCATCACTGAGTTAGGAGGTAGATTAGTAGAAAGTTTAAATGGTAAACAAGAGTAGGCTCTAAAGTTTTCAAAATTCCAGGTATGGGTATTCAAGTGCATTTACACAAGCTGGGTTTGTTATTTCTGGAGTTAATAAGCAATTTCACAATGTTCTATAGATCATTTTTAAAGACATGATAAATTGTCCCTAATGGTATTGTGTGTATAAACTAAAGCTGTTTCTGCCTTGTATATAATTCTCAGGGTTGGGTGGGACACCTGAAAAGGCTTGGATTTTAATGGGGCCTTTTTAGCACTTTTGCACCTCGTATGTTCCGGATTGTGTTTGATTGATGACTTTAAATGTGCTGGCATGAGAGATATGGAGATCTTAATGCTCTTAACCCATTTGTTTTCCAGTCTCTGTAAAAGGCCCCTCTGTTTTGGGGTAACACTTTATCCTTCTTAAGTAAACAGAAATAGGTTTCTGGGATTTTGCCTTTTAGCATTGTAAATCCAACAGGAAGGAGACAGGCTAGAGGCTTTTAAGAGAAGGCGAAACACACCATGTTCCCATTTTATTAGAGTAGTCTGAAAAAGTCAAATTTTGTGTCTGTGTGCGTTTGTGTGTGTGCGTTTGTATGTGTGTGTGTTATACATATTTATTTCTTCTAAATGTATTGCAATAACTCTTTTTTCACCAGAACTCTCTAAGACTTTTCTTTCCTCTGGACCACTGATGCCTCGGTCATTATCCTCGGCCTGCTGGCTGAGAACTCTCTTCGGATCCATCCCCTTAAGCAGCTAGTTGGCTACTGTGTGGCCAAGGGTGCCTTCTCCCCAACAGTTCTCAGAACAAGAGCTCAGGGCTGTACATCGAATCCTGCTCCCAAAAGGCACTGGGACACAGTTCCCCGAGCCGGGGGGAGGGGGGTGCTTTATAACCCATTCCTGCAGGAGCCCTCTGACTTGGACAGAATCTTCAGTGCTTGGGGGGTGGGATGGGGGAGGGTGTAGGGGGGGTGGGAAGCTCTCAGAAAAGCCACCAGCAAGAGTTCCGACCAGTTTCTCAAGAGCAGTCTCCGCACTGTTCCGGGAAGGGGGTAGATGGCTTCGCTGAAAGAACAGACTGTTTTCAGATTTTAAGAACCGATTATAAACAAGTTGCTTAGGAGGGAGAGAACTACAGCAGATCCGGCCGGCCACAAGCCCCGGCTCCCAGTTGTCCATCATCTGTCGAGAAAAGAGACCAGCATGGTACTGACAGACACATTTTCACTTCCATCTCAGACCTGAACTTAGGGGCTGGAGAGTTGAAAGACTAGTGCCTTTACCCATGTTTATAGTATGTTGCTAATTAGCAGTCAGCGTCCTTGTGATCTTTTTCTTTGTCGTCCTCTTGAGGCATCCCACGTCTTTCATGTCCTTTCTCTCCATCATCAGCGACGCTAAATGGAATATGGGGTATTCTGGCAGCAGGGCAGTGTGAGCCCCCTGATTAGTCTAGACTCTAGACTGAAATGTGAAGGGAAAAATGTATGACATGAGCTGTGTGTCTCCTTGTTTTCAGGATGATATTTTGAAATCTTCGTGGGTGGCAATGTGTATTTGCCAGTGATTCGTTTTACCTAGAGATTGCTAGGATTCCTGGGAAGGGTGATGTTTTTTTAAAATACCTTATCACTTTTTTTTTTTGGAACAGCTGTTATTAGGATAAATCCTTGTAAATGATGTATGAATATGACACTGGAAAGATAAAGACCCCACATTCCATCTTAGGGTACTGAACATCACTCAGGACCTTGAGGTCTCTATCACTGGTTTGCTGCTGCTGTTTTAAGTCTGCGTGAGAAGTTTCTGAAACCTTTTTGACCAAGTCATCCCCAAATTATTTTTCACTTAACCTCTTGAAATTGTTTACTTTAATGTGTTTTATAATAAAATAAGGGCAAAATACATATAGGTGACTTGGGTGTGTTAATAACCTGTGCATATACTAGTATACCTATATTTGGTAAATATAATGAGTGTAAAAAACTATTAAAAACGCATCAGCATTGTATATGGAAGCACCTTTGACAGAAGTATCATGCATAGCACAAAGAAATAGATTGAAGGGTCCAGGAGAGATCTTATAGTCACCTGGGTCAAGGCTCACAGCTTACGAATTAGAAAACTGAGTCCATCTGAAAGGACATGTAATGGTCATAAGGAGTTAGAACTAAGGCTTCCCAGCTGGCAGTTCACTGCTCCTAATGAGCATGGGGATAGACTCTGGCCTTCGTTTTATATATCCATCCCCCATACAAGCAGATGCAGGCACAATGTAATACTTTCATTAAATGAAATGTTATTCAAAAATTCCCACAAACAGAACCACAAAACCTGCATCATAACTTTTCACTTCCAAGGTATTCCTACTGTTATGGTGATGAACCACTTACAAATGAGTTGCAAATGCAGCTAGCTGAAACACTCATCCACTAATAACCAATTAATTAAACTTCGCTAATGTCAATTATGCCACAATTGCTGGCACGTAATCAGTCCTCATTAAATACGTGTTGATTTGGTCTTTCCTGTCTCAGCTCCATCTTGAACCAGTTTCTCAAATAGTGAGCTTGGAGGCAGTCATTTTGGGTGATTTAAAAAAAAAACAAAAAACGAAATCCTGCTACCCAATCCCTATTCAGAATATCTGGGATAGGCCTTGAGAGTCTATATTTTTTAACAAAATGGGCAGGAGATTCCATGCACACTGCAGTTTGAGAACCACTACCTAAAGTCAAGAGATTGAAATCGTAATTGACTAGAGGTCCAGTGCATGAAATTCGTGCATGGGTAGGGTCCCTAGGGGCTGCCAGCTGCTGGCCAGGGCTTCCTTCATGCCGCCCCGCCCCCTGGTGGTCAGCTCACATCATAGCGAGCAGTTAAACTCCTGGTCATTCGAACTCCCGAGAGGACAATTTGTATATTTGCCTTTTATTATATAGGATTGTTATCTTCAGTTGATCAACCTCGTTGAAAAACTAGAGATACCTAAATGTATTCACCAGGCATATTTTTAAAGCAATTAAGTGGGTTCTACAAACACTAGTCTTTATATGGCAATCATTTTTGTGCGTTTTTAAATTATAACACAATTCTTCCTTATTGTAAATTCTTCAAACAAGATAGAAAGATCTAAAATAAAAAGGCCCCTCCCTTTCCCCCTGCCCTTTCATCTCTCCTACTCTCACTCCTCAAGAATAACCACTATTTACATTTGGTGAACACACTCTATGAGATTTTTTTCTCTATTTACTTATATGTTTTATCTATATGTAAGTATATATTTATGTATATAAATACATATATACACACATATGCATATGTGTATATATAAGCATATGTATATTTATACTTATTTATTCATTCACTCAACACATATCTGAGCATCCACTGTACACCAGAACTGGTACGAGGAAACAACAGTGACCAGACAAGGTCCCCCTTCTCATGGAACCTACATCCTAATCGGGAGATAGAGAATAAATCACTAAAAATGTAATAAAGTGTGGTAGTGATGCATGCTCCAGGGGAAAATAAAGAAAGCACAAAGGGATATAGTGAATCCAGGGGCTCCACTCGACCTCTGGTGCTCAGGAAAGCTTCCCTCGGATGACTTCTTGGCAGAGACCAGAATGCAATGCGAGAATGAGCCCTGTGCTCATCTGGGCCAAGTTCCTCCTGGATTATGTGTGCAAAGTCACACTCTATTAACAGAACTAGATTACATTATTCCTACTGTCCTGTACCTTGCTTTTTCTATTCAACAATGAATTATAGACATATTCCCAGTGTCTGTGTGGAACCAAGTTATACTTTTGTTAGTGTCTGCTTAGTATTTCATAATATGTACCATAATTTAAACATTTGTATATTGTCAGACAACTTTTCTTTTTCCTATTAATTGAATTTATTTGGATGACATTGATTAATAAAATTATATAGGTTTTAGGTGTACAATTCTATAATACATAATCTGTATATTGTGTTGTGTGTTCACCACCCAAAGTCAACTCGGACAATTTTTTCTATACATTTTACCTTTGCAAACAATGCTGCATGAAATTCCACAGATCATAATCTTGATACTTAGGTATTATAAGATTAATGTTCTAGTTCTATTGCAAAGTGAGATTATTTTAACTATTTGGATTATATCAATCAAATACAAAATTACTGTTCAAGAATGAAGAAACCAGATCTTGGGGTACAAAAATGTATAGTATTATTTTACATGTTTTTTTATTTTAAATTAGGCCACCAAAAAAATTCTAAATCATGTGTTTATCATAAAAGATCATATTTTTACTCTTTTCCATGTTTTAAAAGTTATTCAACCAACTGCACGGACACTAGTTCTTATCTGTAGGAATGGCTTCTGTGTGGGTGGGTTTTATTTTTATGATGTCTGTTCTCTCAGAATTGGATCATCCATTTATTCCTCGCTGCTTCTGCCTTTATGTTGTTCTTGGATCCAAAAGTATTTAATCCAAACTATATTTCATCTTCCAATTGTAAAGTTTTCTTATTAAATTTTTTCCTTAATTATAAAATTCGTATATAACTATATTACCCAGAAATAACCATTGTTAACATTTTGGTGTATATCCTTCCAGTTTTGTTTTGTTTAATGCATGTGACTTTTTTGTGTTTAGATCCCAGCTTTCATTTTATGTTACCCAATTCCAGTGCCTTTCTTTGGTACCTGTCTTCTAACCCAAACTGAGAATAAACCCATTCACTCTCACATCACCTTTCTATTGCTAGTACCTCACTTTATCACAAACAACCCACCATCCCATCTCTTCATGGTCCATTGCTCTGAACCCCTGGATATGAGCCCAGTGGTGTCCTCAGGGCTTCAGGTCAGTCCTGTGCATGGGAGTGTTTGAACGCGAGCTTCACACTCCCCTCAGGGACAGGGCACCAGAAAGCTCTTAGGCCCTCCTTCTCACTACCACGCCCAGGACACTGCTTTGGATTTTCACAGGGAACAAAAAAAAAATTTGTTTTTCTTCCACACTGTTTCTCAGATCTCTTTCATTCTTCCCATTCCCTGTGTCACCACCACTCAGCTCTTGGGAAAAGACAGGGCTTGTAACTGGAGGCTTATCTGTGTTTTCCTCACCTTGGAATTAAGAAGAAACAGAATCCTTGAAAAATAAGGAGCTAACCCGGCGCTCCAGTCAAGCTTCCCATAGGAAAGGGCGTTGTGTCCAGTGTAAAACACTCTGTGATTTAGGAATGAATGTTTATTTAGTGCAGGAATTGTTCTTTGAAAATGAGTCTCTATAGCAGCCGTTCAATAGTTAAAATGTTTTCATTTGCTCCCCAGTTTTCAAGACCGGCTAAAGCAGCATTGAATTAAGCTTGCTCAGTTCTAAGTGACAGGATTTAGTAACTTTGCTATTTAAAAAAAAAAAAAAAAAACTGGATAATTTGCCAAACACTTTGGTGGTTTAGATGCAGATCAATCTATTGGCCTTCCTGTGTTCACCCTCACGTGAACTTCGTCTCCCACGCTTGCCCCGTGCGATCCATAAATCCTGTGGAGCGCAGGGTACGGTTGTGTGACTACTGGATTGTTTTTAAATGAAGACGAGTTTTCCAATATTTATTCTAAAAGATTGTTTTATACTATTAAAACTGAGCGTAGAGGTGAGAAGGGCCACAATATATTAAAGAAACACACTAATTGTGCCTAAAGGTGTTTGTTTTTTCCTAAAATGCCTGCTTAGTTCCCCATTGATCAAAAGATGAAGGTTCCAGAGAGTCTTTCTTCTGACAGACGTGATTACGTGGGGGGTTCCCTTCTGCAGAGACTTGTTATTTCATAAACACATGCATATGCATAAGGTATTCTGCCCAATCCTCCCACTTTCTGATCCGCACAGCATAGCGGAGCACCCCATGGAGTCAGAGAACAAAGGAAATCTTCACTCTGAAGTTCTTTCCTGGAGCCGAATATGTCCTCAGCTTCAGAAGGGAAATCCCTAGCCCAGGTCAAGTCAAGCCTCTGGCCTCTGAGGGCCATTCGAGGCACCACTGGTGAGCTCCCCAGGAAAGCAGTGCCCTTGAAGGTACACGGAACTTGGGTTGATTTCCTTGTGGGGACCTGGTTTTGTTACAAGCATTTTATCTACATCATTGCAATTAATCCCTCCAATGACTCTGTGTTGTAGGTGTTACTATTCCCTGTTTCACTGGGGAAACTGAAGCTCAGAGAATTTGACTAACTTGCTACAACTATATGACTACTAAGTGATGGAGCTGGGATTTGAACCTCCATTCATCTGACTTTAATGCCATATTTCTATTCTGCAGAACACAGCCTTTAGCTTGCAGTAGCTAATGGGAGGAAATCACTCGACCCCCTTCGAGGTGGCTGGATTATCTTTCTCAGCCTATAATCAATCCCCATAAACTTTTATTCACTGTAAGTTTATGGCATCCACTCACTTTCTTACACAATAACCAGAAAATGAAAAGAAATAAACTGATATCTGTAACAACAATATGAGAAAGCATATAAAAAAGTGCTATGCTGCCCTCTAGTATGTTAGAGGACTGAAATCTATAAGCTTAAAATATAGAGAAATGACTATTATTTTTAGCCTTGTTTATTAATTTTAATGTTACAACTCACAAAACATAAAATTAACCATTTTAAAGTATATAAATCATTAGCACTGAAGTACATTCACAATGTTGGGCAACCATTACTTCTGTCTAGTTCCAAACATTTGCATCACCCCAAAAGGAAACCCCATACCCATTAAGCCATTGTTCCCTTTTCCATGCTCCACCCAGCCCCTGGCACCAACAACTTCTTTCTGTTTCTATGGGTTTATCTATTCTGGATATTTCAGGTAAACAGAACCATATAATATGTGACCTTATGTGTCTGGCTTCTTAGTGTAATGTTCTTGAGGTTCATTCAGTCTTCTAAGATACTATGATCCGTGACCTTTGATGAAACTTCCCAATCCACTTTGCCAGTCAAGTCCTCGTTGATCTTATCTCTAGGTTACTGGCCTGGAGGTATTCTTCCTCTAAGGGGAGTTTTGAACCTTTGTTGGGGGTGTTTTGGTTGTCCCAATGCTAAGAGTCAAGAATAATAAACATTCTGCAATGCTTGGACATTCTTTCACAACACAGACAGCCCCAGGTCTACCCAAACTCTCAAATGTCCTACAGGTCATTTATGTAGGTGAAAACGCTGTTTATAATTATCTGAACCTAGTTTCCCATATAAACACCAAGTATTTTTTTGGCGTAGTTTTCAATCCACTAATTTAAAAGAGCTGGTCACCACTGAGGGATAGGCAGAGTCGTGCTACAGAAACAAATTAACCTAGAAATCCTGCTGGCTTAACACACAAAGGTTTATTTTTTTGTTTATGCTGAAAGTCCATTGAGCATTGGCAGGAGGCTCCTCTCATAGTTAATCGGGTTCAGCCTGACAGGCTCCATCATGGGGGCTGTCCCCAGCCACCTCGGGCAGGGTGGACAGGCTTTGCACGAGCTCTTCGATGGTGTGGCCCAAAATGGAGGCACATGATTTCTGACCATAGCCCACTGGTCAGAACTAGTACCTGGTCCCTGCTAACTACAGGAGAACAAGGGAATGAGGAGCAGTGGGAAGTTTGGAGTACAATGTTCATGGTAATTTGATTATGGTATTTGAGTCATCATTAGAATGCACAGGTTTTGGATTGCATATGTGGCTGTCACATTTATGTTAATTTTATACATAGGTACAAACATATACCTACCTTGCTATCTCTGCTAGTATAGTAGTACTACACACTTACATATAGAAATACATATTAGCCCTGGCTGGTTTTTCTCAGTGGTTAGAGCATTGACCTGTGGATTGAAGGGTAGCTGGTTTGATTCCCAGTCAAGGCCACGTACCTCGGTTGCAGGCTCGATCCTCGGCCCCAGTCTGGGGGCAAATGGGAGGAACCAATCAATGTGTCTCTCTCCTCCCTCCTCCCTCCCTTCCACTTGCTAAAAGAAAAAAAAAATCAATGGAAAAAATATCCTCAGGTGAGGATTAAAAAAAAAAAAGAAGATATACATTTTATTATAAATTATTTTCCTGTATATTTTCTTTATATTGTACTTAGGACATCATGTTGATTTTTAAAAATAATTGTGTGTGGGGTGAGGGCATGTGCTGGGGGGTAGGGGAGGCCGGGGGAAGGTCAGTGGGGAAAAAAAGGAGACATATGTACTACTATTTGTAATACTTTAAACAATAAAAAAATAAAGTAATTACTGATAGGGAAAAAATAATTGTGTGTTTGGAGATTATATTAGCTCTGAATTTCATTTCAAGTGGTAAAGAGGCATGAAAAACTTTTGTTATAAAAAGGAGGTCTGAGGGGGATGAGAGTCGCTTTTCTGGGTCTTCAGCATCGTCCAGAGCATATGGTGGGTCATGGAGAATTATAGGGACTTACATAATAATAGGGAGAGGAATGGTAGCTAATGTTTATTGAGCGTTCCCGATGTGCCAGGCACTGGGCCAAGCCCTGTAAGTAAATTCTGTGCTTTGTGCTTCACCAGAATCCTATGAGGAAACCTCTGAATTCTCCCAGCTAGAGCTGCTCTCATTCAAGCCTGTTGGGAGCGCTGCAGTTCCCATAATTTCTGTTCACCTCATGTCAGCATGTGACTAAGAAAAGATCACTGATCCAAAGACACAGCAAGCAAAGCCCAAGGGTTGGGACAACACAGCAGAATATCTGAGCAGCCCAGAGGAAGTCAGGGAAGAGAGTGGAGGACCATAGTGAGGACATTGCCCCTGAACAGTAATATCCCTCATCCCGAGAGCACTGGCATTATGCAAATGTGTCACTCAGAAGTTCCCTTGACTCTTTAGCCAAACTTCAGTAAAGGCCTCTCCCATTTTATCCCTGTTCCTGGGCCTCCCAGCTTCTCTCTGATTTCATGGACATAAGAGCTTGTGACTAGCAGTTTACTAAATTGATGTAATTGAAGAGTGTTATCAAGATGGTTCCAAATTAAAAGCCAAAATGTCACGTGGCTGGCATGGCTGGGTGGTTGAGTGTCGGCCTATGAACCTGGAGGTCATGGTTGGATTCCCGGTCAGGTCACATGCCCAAGTTGCAGGCTGGATCCCCAGTGTGGGGTGTGCAGGAGGTAGCCGATCAATGATTCTCTCTCATCATTGATGTTTCTATCTCTCTCTCCATCTCCCTTCCTCTCTGAAATCAATTAAAAAAAAATAAGCCAAAATGTCAGGACCGTCAGCTCACAAAAGAAAACAATCTCAGTTAACTCATAATTAGAAATGAAGGGGTCTTCCTGACTTCCTTGGTTAGTGGTTTATCCAGACATCTTTTTTCCAGGGATGGGCCTTTCTTCCCTTTTACTTGCAAGTATATATGCAAGATCGGCTACGTGAACATTTTTGTTGCGCCTTTACTTTCATTCCTCAGCCTTCATTTTCTTTTCAGTCTTTATTCTGTAGGAAATATGCTCCAGTGGCTTATGTATTTGGAATTGACTTTGTGGAGCTGTGCAGCCTTTTCCTTGCTCGTGGCAAGACCACATTGGTTCAAGGCTAAGAACGAGGCTGGTCCTACAGAGACCCTCTGGGTGACTCATCTCTTTTGAGATCCTGATTGTCCATTTTCTGGTTGGTGTTTCTAGCAGCAGTGTGTGTTGCCCTGAAGGCACCCTCTCTCATGGTGTTGACTGCACTACACGGTGCTGTTTAATTCTTGCTTCGGATTGTGCCTCAAGTTTTAAGTCACTTGACAGTACAGATGGTTTCTTTCTCCAAAGTTTATCAATAGCATACCGTTCCCTCCCAACACCCCCATACATACATACATACACCACACACAACTAAGCACAAATTTCATCTTTTCCCCTTTTAAAAACTAAATGTAAAGTGTCTGAGCTCTCTGGAGAATCTGCTTTCTAAGATTTATGTCCCTGTAACCAGGTAGCTGGTCAGGGTATTTGTCTTAATCACTCAGTTCTTCATTAGACAGGCTATTGAAAAACCTTCTATGTAATTGTCTTTTTTGACTCAATCTTCCACATCCTTATCTTCATTGTAAACTTTCTAATGACTTTTTTATATACCTGCCATATATGCCTGTTCCAGAAGACACTTAAGCCTTCTTACACAGTTTTGTCTGCTCTTCATTAAGTTTGCCATCAATTTGTAATCCATCCCTCAGAATTGACCGCCTGTTTCTCCAGGGTGTGAACCCTAGATTGAGTGTCAAGATTCGTGCCCCTTCTTCCTTGCCCTTGGTAATGAGCAAGTAGAGAAGCTCATTCTGTGACTCTCTTGCCCTTGTCTTACAACTGCAAGGTTTAGAAAGCTGGGGGCACCTTCACTCATAGCACTGTGCCGATCCCTTTGGGGGAATGAGAGGGACACAGATCCTGCTCTCAAGCGGCTTGCACTCTGGTAGGGAGGATAAAGTAGGCAGGTGAATCCTGTCCAGGCAAGACCGAGTGCTTAGGAGTTTGGGAGAAAGAGATCTCTTTGGCAGGGGCAAATGCAAAAGAATTCGTGATATATACAGTGTTTTAGCTGAACTAGAAACAGTGAGCAGGATTTTAAGGAGTAGAGATTGTTAGAGGCATTTCAGACAAGGAATCATATGGATAAAGGCTCAGAGGGGCCCCAGTCCAATCTGACTAGAACAGTGGTTCTCAACCACGGCTGGTTTTGACCCCCAGGGGACATGTGGCAGTGTTTGGAGACGTTTTTGGTTGTCACAACTGGGAGAAGGGCTGCTACTGGCAGCTGGTCAGTAGAGAGCAGGAACGCTGCTAAACATCTTACAATGCACAGGACAGACTCTCCCACCCAACAAAGAATGATCCAGCCCCAAACATCAGTAGGTACCAAGGCTGAGAAACCCCGGAGTAGAACCTGAACTATATATGCCCGAGATAATTCGAAGAGAAGCCTGAAAGAGTATTTAGGCCCAATTTCTGAAAGTTTCTGAACACTAGCTTAGGGCCTGCATTTTACTTGGTGAGCAATTAAAGGGTTCTGAGCATGACCAGACTGGTGGTTTAGGCAGATTAAGCAATCAGGATGTATTGATGGTTGGAGACAAGGACACCAATAAGGAAGCAGGCACTAGTTGGTGTGAGAGGTCACCATGGCAGGAATGGAAAAGGAGCAAAAAGGAGAGATATTTCAGAGGAAGGTTCAAAATGGGAAGCAAAATAAAGGGAGATTTCAAATGAATTGGTATGTGTCAGTCCTGGGAGACCCCCCCACCTTGATTTTCCTACCCTTCCCTGATGGGAAGAGGCGCATAGTGAGAAGATGGGTTTTCATTTTGTACCTGTTGAGTTTAAGTAATCAGTGATACCACCAGGATGAAATATCCAGCATCTAATAGGAAATAGGAAGTAAAACTTGAAATAGGCTAAAACAGATTAAGCATAGAAAGAGGGATGATATTTAAACATGATGGAAGTGAATGAGGATCTTGAAGGAGATTATTTGGAGAATGTGGGGAAGAAATACGAGGTAAGAACTTGAACTGCCAACACTTACGGGTTGAGATGAGGAAGGGAGAAAGATCTGAGGCTGGGAACAGTGCTTGGCTCACAGTTGACAGGCTGCAGAGATTCACGTGTGGACACATATCTTTCAGACTCCACTGCTTGCTTCTCTTAACGATGATAAAGCTTCAGCTAGTGGCATTTTGTAACCAACTCGTGTGTTTGAGTTTTTTTTCAATATCAGGACTATGTATAGCACTACATGATTGCAATTAATATTGCTTAACACTGTTATTTGTACCTACTGTCATCACTTGTTAATTTTCTTCCACCATTGAACCCTAATGTCGGGGTGAAGGCAGAGTCCCTTTTTTCCCCATAGATTATAAACTCCATCAGGGGCAAGAGACTGTGTCTTTTGTTCTTTGGCATAATTATTACAGGGCACAGTAGGTATAAATTAAATGCTAGGGGCCAATTATTCTCTCCTAAAATAAAGAGAAAACAAACAACCAAAACAAAACCAATAACAACCAAAAGAAAAGAAAATCAAAACAGGGTCACTCTGATTTACTGTCATGGATATGGTATTTGAGGTGGGTCATAAACCCAGGAAGCATTTCACATTTCTCATTTATCAGAAGACTAGTGTATTCTTCCAGAACCTAGGGGCCCCCGAGTACTTACTGCCTCTCAGAATAGCTTGAACCAGACAACTATGTTTCACTTAAAGAATGACCTGAAAGCCTTTTTGAATGGTTCCAATAGAAACATTAGGAATTGTTTATAGCTAGCTTTTATTTGGTTTTTCTTTTTCTAAAAGCAAAACAATTCGGGGACTCACAAGATTTAATAGGTGCCATCTATTTTGGAATGCTATTTACTTTTATGATGTTTACTCCTCACCCACTGCAGGGTGTGAACATTACAGGTTTCGCTGCATGGCCACCTCACGCTATTTTTACATTTCACTTTATATATAGTGTCCGTTTCTCGGTGCTTCTGTTACGGCTCCCTTGTTGCATGTCAGCAGGAAATCACAATTAGCAGTGCTATGTAAAAGTCTCCCTTGCTCCTTAGCATTTAATTCTTCTGCAAAGAGGACATTCAGGAGTCATGCAAAATTATAAGTAATTGCACCTTTATTTCTTGGCTATACATTACATAAAGATAGATAAAGTCTAAGTGAATAAACTTCCATCTGAATGTGAGGATTACAATGGTAATCCTAAAAAATTGCCTTACACACAGTTGCTTTGGGGTACTCTAAAAATGGTTTTCTTGACACACATGCTTTTGAATTAATCAGATAAGCAAGCATATGGTGGGGGGACCCCTTATAGTGTCTACATGTGTGAATCAAAGATGGGATTTGTTTGAATTACCCTTTAGTCTCCATTGTTAAAATCAGAATTAAGGTCTTTGTTTAGTGAAGCCTTAATAGTAATCTGTGAGATCGCCGAGAAGGGCTGGTTGCTGCAGGATAGTTCTCAGCGTATTATGCTGTTTACCTAAGGGTTATATTCAAGAAGCTCTCTGAACAGCTGGGCTGATTATTGAAAATGCCTCGTAGTCACTTCCAGCCTAGGCTGATCGATATGGGTGCAAAGCTGTACAGGGGAGGGAGCTATTTAAGCATTGAGAGCCCGGGGGATAAAAGAGAATGAAAAAATCATGCTGGACAAATATGCTGAAAGGTTCAAAGGAAGACAGAAGTATCTTGACTTGCTATAGGGGGCAAATTCCTAAACAAACAAACGAAAAAATTTTAAGTTTATCTTCTAGTGACATATTAAATATTTAGTTATTTTATCTTATAACACCCCCCTAAACATTTAGTGGGAGCAGGAAAGACTAATCAAGAATAAAAAATATATATTTTCATTATTTGAAATTGAACCTTTTACATAAAATTCCCTACAATGCTTTTCAGTGATATTATAAGGAAATATTTAACTTTACTGTTAAGTAGATTGAGCTCCCGTATTTTAAACCATTCTTAGGATCTTTGAAAAATCATAGCACCAATGTATTTCAACACCCAAAGGCAGGCAGAAATTTTCTATTTCTTTCATATTTTCTGCTGCAGAGATTTAGAGTAGAGATACTAACATTTCCTTTTGTCTTAGTTCTTGCAAAACAAGTTTGTTTTTCCAGTGCTGTTTTTAAACAGTTTAATGTCATAAATAAAAAGTATACTAGATATAGGAGATCTTATCTCCTAAAAACATTTGGTGAAATTATAACATTGAAGCAAATGAATCAGCATTTTAAAAGCTTGATTCTTTCTACAAAATTGAATAACAGATAAATACTCCAAAAGAGAGGGGGGCAGAATCCACTCAATTTATCAAAGTGAAATCTGTGCCGAGCAATCCTACGTCTTGTTACATCCATTAGTTCTTACTTTTACTCTGTGCGTGAGCATCAGACAGGAAGTCCGGGAGCACAGAGGCAATCAATATGAAAACTGTGAAAGTCTCTTAATTAATCAACTCACACAAACTCTCCGAGTAAGAGGATTTTACAAGCATTTCAATTAAAGCTTTCCCTTTTTATTACCAAATTTCATTGACAATAAAAAATGCGTAATCAAAGTTGACATGATTATAAAAAGCAAAATATTATTTAAGCACTGAGCTTTTGGACTTATCAGAGACATTGATTTTCTGATGTTTATTCTTTTGATGAATCACATAGACAGATGCTAATTGGATAGTTCTTCTATAATAGTGATGGTTTCAAAATTTCAAAATGGGTAGGTCTTCGAACATAATTGTACGTCCCTCCTCATGTGAACATCACCCTTTTGGCACACTCATTCCTAGAAGCTACACAACTGACTCGTTAATGAAATTTAGCATTAATACATATGCATTAATACCTTATTTAGTGAAACGTTTAAGAACTGCATTATGTGACTTGTTTTACTTCCGAATCCCACAGAACCCCTAAAATACTTGGAAGGCCTGGCAGCAATTCTGTTTACCTCTGAATTGATATTGAAATATGAGAAACATAGGACATTGAAAAAGTACATACAGAATCTGAGAATATTTATTTTAAAAAATGGTCAGCTTCGTCTAATACTTTGTTTTGGCTGCTAGGAGGGTTTGTTTGAAATCCTCCATGACTCTCAGCTCTTAGGATGAAGCCAAAGTTCCAGAAACTGTACTGCCGATGAGGTTTGTGCGAGCTTTCTTCCCTGAAGACTGAAACATAGACCAGGAGACAGCGCATCATTTCATGATCTGTTCCTCACCTGGGACAGGGGGAAGGTTATCTACCTCCTTCGTGCAGCCTTTCCTCACCAGGAAGTTAGAAATAACCATCGCCTTCCACTGTCTGCTGAGGACTTGGAAGAGTAACAATCAAAAGGGCCACTTGAGTTCACATAAAAAGATGAAATTATGTTTCTTTAACCCGAAGAATGAAGTGTGTAGAACAGTGATGGCGAACCTATGACACACATGTCAGAGGTGACACGCAAACTCATTTTTTGGTTGAATTTTCTTTGTTAAATGGCATTTAAATATATTTAAAAAATATCAAAAATATAAATCTTTGTTTTACTATGGTTGCAAATACCAAAAAATTTCTATATGTGACACAGCACCAGAGTTAAGTTAGGGTTTTTCAAAATGCTGACACGCCGAGCTCAAAAGGTTTGCCATCACTGGTGTAGAATATGAGAATATCTCTTAAATAGTTTTTATTTTTAAATGCTCATCACATTAAATCTATTTATTTTGTGTTTCTATTACCAAAAAATACTATTAGAGATATGGAAGATGTCATATTAGGATATCTGTTAATAGCAGTATCTCTAGACCAATGCCATTAGAATGTTATCTACCTGTGAAGCATAAAATCTGGTTTTAGGAATGAAACATGGGAGGTTGTTTTTTAAAAAATAAAAAAAATAGCAGAAACTGCCCCATTTATCAGAAGTCATAGTAGTCAGCCTTTGAATCGGACTAAAATCTTATTTTGCCCGTGGCTTTCCCAGTCCCGCCACACACCACCCCACCATCACCACCCCGCACAGAGCGCCGGCGCACCAGCTCCTTTGGGGATCTGACTTGCAGAGCCCAGAGGTGGGCCAGGAGGATCTCAGCACTCCACCAACACACACACTGGCTTCCAGAGATAAATATTTAACTGGATCAGGTTGTTCCACTTCGTAAGTGATTTGTTCTCCTTGATTAGTGCACTGTGTTAAGGGCTCTGATGTTGACTCCCAATAGAAAAATGTAGCTAAAGTGTTTTAATATTGGCCCTTCATTTGGCCAACTATTGAATGAGGCAGTGGCTTTATTTAAAGAGACTCTGTATTCTTTTGTGTATAAGAGAGGAGTAGCCCTGAGGGTAGTCTGAATGCAAAATACAGGGCTCCGGTCCAGAAAAAGATGTTAGGTCATTTGTTGTCTGGGCCCCAGAAAGACGGTGATGAAGGCCCTGGTTTAGCATCCAAATTACTCAATAGGCAGGCACCAGTCTCAGTTTCTAGCCGACAATGGACAATCAGGCTTATTCTCATTGGCTGTTTTTTTTATAGCTTCAAAAGAATAGTAAATATTGCTTTGTTGTCTTCGGACTATTACAGAAAAGACAGTAGTTTTTTGTTGTGTGTGTTTTTTTTCAAGGTAAACAGTCTAAAAGGAGGGGGGAAACAGCAAAAGTTGTGGATTTTTTTCCTGTTAGAACACACGGTATCTGAGCAGGCTCGGAGAGCTGTCAGTCCGGCACTTCGGGCTCTCTCTCTGATCACACCGTTCGAAAGCCTTTGCAGCTCTCCTTCCAGTCCTCCTGCAGGCTCCCGTGGTCCCATATGTCCCACATCACCTCCCTCCCACCCCCTCCCTCAGACACCACACGCTTGCTGCTGATAAGAGGAGAACCAGAGCAGCCGCTCTCCTTATGCTGCCCAATTCAGAAAGGTTGAGGACTCCCACCTGGGCATGCACTCAAAAACTGGGGGTGCTGGAGGAACTGGCAGAGGCCATAGTAAGTGACCAGATGATGATGTGAATGGCAGGAGGGCTCAAGAGTGGAGATGACCTTAGCAGGAGTAGAGGTTGTCAGTCCTGATAATGTAGACATGGTCTCCGGCAGAAATGCCAGCGAGAATTGGGAAGGGTCCCAGCCTCAATACCAAGGTCTCACTTGTAGAAGGTCTTGCCTAAGTGATCATCTCATCTCTACCTGTTACCTTTGGTATCCCTGTCTCCTCCAGGTACCTCCTCATCATTCCCTAATTATCCCTTTATAGTGGGAAAACGAGATTACCCAAACTTCCGGGGGTATTTTATGTGCTGCCCCCTTTATAAACCACCTTTGGCACATCCCTGTGTCAGTCCATTGTATAAACCACGTAGAGTTTTCAGTCTCCAAGCTAATTCCTGTACCTCTTTGAACACAAATGGATGAGAAAAAGACAGGAACCATGTCAATCTTTGTGAATGACCAGAGCCAGGGAACCATTAAGTCACAATTTATAGCACAGTGTTAAGACAGAAAGATTCTCAAATGACCAGAATCACTCTTTGAGCACCATGTTAGCACGTATTGCGTTTAAAATGTAATAAATGCAATATTCATAAATGTATATGTGCTTGTGATGTTTGTGTCAGCAGTGTGTCTGTAGGTCTCTATTTCGATCAAATAAACTTCAAATATTCCAGAATGTAGACCACATCTGGCCTCATTTTTGAACTGTCCCTCTAGGAGCAGTTCTAAAATAGGAGATTGTTTCCATTTTTTCCTAATGAGAAAAATCCATGTGTTCTGTGATTATTAATAATAATGGCTTCAAATAAATTATTAACTGGTTGCATTGGAATGTGCTTTCTAGCAGCTTAGGAGCTCTTTAGAAAAGAATCCTGATCCCACTGCAAAATGTCTAAGCGGTGTCCCTCTGACCTGCCTCCTTCATCAGTTTCATCGGCGACCAGCCAATCCAAGCAGAGTTGCTGAGGGTCAGCAAGGGAGAGATGGGACAAATGTGAAGGATTCATGGTTCAAGATTAGAGTGACATTTGATAAAAATTTAAAAGGAGTTGATGATTCTTATATTTTTTTGACATATGAATTTTGGAGCTTTTCTATAAATTTTGTGTTCAACGGAATTCCAAATATTTACTCATACTCATACTCATAAGCATACTGTCTATTTATCCATATATCTATCGCTTGGTCTCTGTATATCTCTATATCAATAGATACGTAGAGGTAGATATGCCAAACAACTACCATTTATGAGGTGGGATGAATGATGGGTGAGATTTATTCCCTGCCCTGAGGTTGTTGGTTACAGTCTGGTAGGGGATACCTGCATCCCCTACCAGAGAAGACCAACATGCCAAACCTCAGGATGTGTGTCGTCATTGTGGTACAGGCAGTGAATCGATCGAGTCTAGAGGAGAGAGAAACATTCAGCAGTGCTGATCACGAAAGGCTTCTAGGCAGCAGTGACATTGGAACTGTATTTAAATGCGTTTCTCCTACACATAATTCTCTGTGCATGTTTTCTATTTCAATTATATTACATTGTGAGGCATGTAAGTCAGTGATCGTTTATAATTTTTAAATGTCTTATTATTTTGTAAGTACATCTTTAAAACTCCAGCTTTACTCAAAATAATCCAAGACCATTTACTATGATTTAAAGTATTCATAAAGCAAGGTGATTATTACTCTTGAGACCATTGTACAAAGCCCTGAAGTGTGTTAGACATAGGCCAGAAACCTCTCTCCTTTGTTATATCTTATGAGTCTGTTAGGTTAAAAAAAAATCTATTCATTTTTCCTATTCCTGTTCTTGAAAAATAGACTTTTAGTGCCGTAATATAAAGGGAGGATCATTGAGGAATTCTCTTTCTGCATCGCATATGCTACCAAAGACTTGGAAAATCAAGAGAAAAACAAACAAGTATGCTTTGCTTATTAGTGCACCCACTTCCATTTCCCTAAAGTTGCATAACTTACTGAGTTAGGCAAATGCTGCAAACACTGAATCGCTGTTGACATTGAACGTTGCATAGCTGAAAAGAAAGGGATGTATGTGTTTTTTCCATTTGCTATTTCAATAGTCTAAATCGCAGTGGCAAATGAAAATACAATTGAATCTCAAGTGAATGGCCAGGAACACCGTATATTTTATGAAATATGGCAGCATAATGAATAGGAGGTAAAAAAAATATATATCCTGGCTTTCAAGTCCTGATGGTTGTGATGTGATTGAATCATAGTGCATTCTGTTTGATGTCTGGGCTTTGCTATTCAGATACACTGCGAAGTCTGTGCATCGCCCTCTGAAAGTGCACCTGGCAAACCCGCACGGAGGGAGTTTGTTTTGCCTGCACCTGCAAGAAACATATATGCTTAGAGTAGAATTTAAGCAGAGGCATTTTAATTCTGATTGCCATAGATTTCCCCACACAGGGAAAACTATCAGTCAGGTACAAAAGAAACTGCTTAGGATTCGAAGGAATTTGACAATTTTGTTGTAGTTCCTAGCCTGGCAGGTGGTAATAATGCCTGTGCCAGCACTGTCAAAATATGAAAATTAAAGTGACGATGGGTTTTAATGAAATCCATTTGACAAATATAATTAAGGTGTTTTAATATGAAGTCCTGTAATAAAGACTACCGGTGGACTCCCTGAGGTCCTGACTAATTGTGTAGATTGCTTTTAAGCTTTGAATAGTTTTATTGGATAATGAACTGTTAAGAAGTGTTAGATCTTTCTTAAGCAGAATTTGGTTTGAAAAAGAAGAGGAGAGACAGGCCTGAGGTGTGGCATTTTAAACATAATTAGAGGAGAGATTTAAGTTAACATCTTTGATCTTGCTGTCAGTTTTTGATTAGAGCTGTAAATGCTTTAATCAAGTATAGTGTAGTCATTACATTTCTGACTGTTTTTTAAACTGCGAAATTACTGAGACATTGACATCAATTTTAACACATTCTGAAAATTTGCAGCGGAATTGGGTTTCTCTAGCCAGTATTTGCATTAGAATATCTGATTATATGGGCTTACCAACCCAAAACACAATGGCAAAATAATGCCATGGTAAGGACTAGTTTCGTTTCCGTGGTAGTTGAGCAGACCAATAAGACAGTACAATTCCTTGGTATTTCTTTTGCTTTCTAGGAATGTGTTTGCAGGTTGAAAGCCCACATCCTATGAAAGTATTCTATTAAGATGTGTAGATGAGGAAGTAATCTCAACTGTTCACTCAAGAGGATTTTATAAAATTAGATGTTCTTAACTTTCACTTTTCAAGAACCATGGTTTGCCTCATAGCTCACTACAATCATCTGATACCATATTTGGTTTTTGATTCCCATGCCTGGGACATAGTAAGCATTCAGTAAATATTTGTTGAATGAATCAATAATCGCCTTACAATAACTGAGTATGTAACCTACTTAAATTATTCTCCTAAAATTAAATACAATCCAAATAAGTGAACTGTAAAGAAAAAGTCCATTCCTTCTCCCGCTGCCACCTGTCTTGACCCAATTACTCATTATAGGTATAAATGGGTAGATCGTTGGTATTTCTGTCTAGTTTCAGATAGCATCACTAAACTGCTGTGTGGGATTCTCCCTGGTGGAATTCTGCCTCCCTAGCATTTCAGCCAGGATTGCAGAAGTGGTAGGGCTATTTTAAGGCCTATGCCTCAGGGCCATTCATTGACTAATAAGGAGGCCACACTGATTACATGGTCTTGAACTTTCTACTTGTGTATCGGGTGTTACGTAGGATATGAAATTAAGAGTTAAGAAGCCTGGATTCTAATCTAAGCTCTGCCTAACATGCCATTTAGAAAAATTTGCTTTTCTTCAGTGATCGAATCCAACCCCCAGCTGCTGACTCCAGAATTCTATTGATTAGTGCCTAGAACATGTCTCTTTACTACCTCCACCCACCTTTCTTGCTTTTAATGTTCTCTTCTTTTTACTTTTCTTTGCACTCCTACCTTTTTCCTCTTGACTTTCCCAGCATCCATTCATCCATCCAGGGAGTGTGTATTAAGCATGTATTATGCACCAGGCATTCTGTGGAAAAGAAATAACACCAAGTGGCCATATATTGCTTCTTGGTTACCGGGTGCCAGAGATGGGGAGTGGGTAGACAGGAGAGAATACTATCTTCGTATCATCCACTTTGATGTATGTGCCACTGGATGATAGATGTAGTTTGTAAGTAGGAGTGGCCGGACCAGATGCCTTTCAGCATTTTTACCTGCAAATACTGCTAGAAATAAAATCTTCTTTGTAGAATATCCAACAACCCATCCCATTGTTTTAAGTATCTATTATTTACAGTTGTTTTCAGGCCAGTATTATGTCAGTTCTGAAGCTACAGTGAAAACAATTAGGAATCATTCTTTCCATAGGTCCTTACCTTTGTCTTCTAAGATTTGAAAAGAAATGTGAGTTTCACAGTAGAGTGTCAGTTATGCTATTGTAATTGTTAGGTTATCGGTAGACACTCAGTTTTTAAATTATGTCAGAACACATCTTCATTGTTGTGAGACAGATGAGTATGCGTGTGGAGGCAAGAAGCTTGGGGGGGGGGCAGTCATGAACTGTGGATTCCTGGGGACCCGCGAAGGTGACGAACAAGTTAGGGGAGAGAACCATGTTTTTATGTTAGTTGATCCAACACATTTGGCGCATTCCTCTGTTTAGCACTTGCACAGTGTTTTATGCTTTGTTGTGGTGGTGGCGATTTTCACATCATTCTACCCCATTAACTGTGAGCTGCTACACGTTGGGAACACACTGTATTCTTTATATCTTCACGGTGCCTGTCACGTGGTTGGCGCTCAGTGATCTTTGTTGGATTGAATTATAATCCTACCTCTGATGTAAAATTTGTGTCCACAGGCAAATCGTTTAGCCTTTCTGGGAGAGTTAATTTTCATTAGTATTTCCAAGAAGAAGAAAAAAGAATGGAGAACCTATCCATGGATGAATGAAAGGGACTGCAAAACTGTTCCTTTGCTTCCATGGGCATATTGTAAACTCCTCCTCATCTCTCCAGCTCACCCCCAAGTGAGATCAAGATTCTTTGATGGGACCGTGATAGTTCTCACTTCCAGAGTATTTGTCCAGTGCTTGGAGGTCGTGATGAAGGACCCATAAAGTGGGGAGGGATTGTGGACGCATGATCCCTTCTGAATCCATACATATAATCAGAGTCAGTCTGCTTATAAAATCATCAACACACTTTTTCCCACTGTGCTAGATGTTCTTTTGAAGTCTCTCATGCCAAGCTCTGACCTCATTTCTCAAGATGTATCCACAATTTCTAAACGAAAGATTTTGGCAAATAGAACACAGCCCCAACATGCAAAATGTTTTTGAACGTTACTTTCCATTTAACACTTAAGGACACCACTAAGGTAAACTATGACATGCACACTCTATAATGTTAAATGGCATTCCATTGACATTGTCAATACTGAAAGTGGAGTTTTCTCCATTAGTTATATGTAGATTTGTTTATCATTAGAGCATAATATTGAGGATCGCACATAGGAATTTTTTTAAAATAGTTCCTCTATTACTCATTGGTCTCTGCATTGTTTTTAAAGGAAACAAGGAGATAACCTATATAGAAATTATACATCAATTCCTCGTCTGGATTGATTTAGTAACTTCCTATGAAAAAAGTGAAAAGATTTTCCTTCTCCACTGGAATCAGGGTCTAAGAGTAAAAATATGAGAAATAAAAACCGTATGCATTCTCATTCCATCTTGCTCTCACTAAGTAAAGAAAGTTAATGGTTTGTGCCAACGTCTACCTCCATGGAACTAGAGAATTTTTGAAACTGGTCAGAGGATGCTATTTATTACATTCAGGGCAGGCCTAGGACACGGTGTGCTTCTTTGTTACTGATGGCTTGGTTGTCCGGTTTTGGAGAACAGTCCTGCTACCTGCTCGGTGCACCAGACTCTAAAACGAGTATCATCCACCCTAATTACATTAAATCATCTTTAGGGTAAACCAGCATTGAAGTTCATGAAAACATTGCAGACAGTTCAAAAGGAGTTGCATTTTCCTATGGTACTGAAGAATCAAGAATAATTTTGAATTCATTCTGCCTTATTCCATCTCACCTTTGTAAAGGCTTGTTGTTGTTATTCTTTTGGTAGGAACCTTAAATATTCTCTCTACTCAGCAGTCTTTTTTCTTCCCCCAGTATTTTGAGCCTCCAGCTTTGTAATGTAGTTTTTCAAATACAGCATTTTGCTTTCAAACGGGAGTTCAAATAGGAGATAACATAAATTCCTAATTAACAATTCTTTGGCTCGGGTGAAATGTGTACTGTGTTTCCGTTTGTAAGTGGGTATAATATATACCTATTAAATAATTTGTTTAATCATCTGTTAAGACTTGAGAGGTCTGTTTGTACTTGCTGTGTACAACAAATATTTTATTTGTATTTCGATGTCTGGGGCTGGGGGAGGGGGGTGGGAATAAGGTTTCAGTCACTTTTCCTGCACCTGAAGAGGAGAATGGGATTTGCCAGTGATAAATGGGGAAGTTGACTAGCTAACTAATAAAGATTTGTCTTAATCAAGTATGATTTGTCAGAACAGGAGCGCACTGGGGTCAGGGCGCGCGCAATGAATTATACAGCATTCACAGGAGGAAAGGACCCGGCACGAGACCTCATCAATATGCTGCCATTACCCACTGCTAATTCATATTCAAAGAGTGCTCTGCACAGCCAGTCTCTAGGTTGCTGAGCTGTTCACCAGCTTCCTGAGCTTTCTGTTTGTGTGAAGAAGAAGAAGAAGAAGGAAAAAAAAGAAGTTCCATTATGTTTGGGCATCATCTGGGTTCTCAAGGTGTATCAGTCCCCAACACTGAATTGATAGCAATAATTTGAAGTGTGACTTATTGCACTATATCATGTATGTTTAGTTAGCACCTACTATGGTCTCTGCAGCATGCTGGACATGGTGGGGAGGATACAGATGCACAAGACACATTCTCTGCTAGCAGAGGTTGAGGATGCTTTCTTATAAGCCTTCAAGTATTGTCTCTAAACCTGACTGCAGGAAGAGGAGCCGTCTGCCTTCACATTAAATATGTCCTCCCAGTGAGGATTTCAGAAATTTAAAGAATAGCTCTAGCTGTTTCCTGAAGTTTGGCTTACATTAAATATATAGAAGATACTTTCTTATTTCTGCTAAGCTTGACTTTCTAACCAATGACTTTCATTCTCATTTGTGTATATGATTAATTGCTTTGTATAAGTCACTTCTTTGATTTGAAGAGCTTATTGTTTCTTCTCTTCCTATTGAATGTAATTTGAAGAACTGCTCTGCAGTAGTCAAGGCCAGCCCATCTGTAGTGTGCAGACAGAGGTGGGAGGAAGTCCTCCCGGCTCTGAAAGTCAGCCTAAGGCAGCGGCCCTGTCCTCAGAGTTTCCTTTATGCTTAAGTGGCCTATCAGGTGGCCTTTCAGATGAGGTTATAATTCTGACAAACTACTTTGCAGTAGCTCCATGTCTAAGTTGGATAGGAAGATATTGGCATCATCTTTCTTAGTGGAATAAGTACTGTGGCAGTTGGGGATTTCTTTGCCTCGGGTGGGAACAAAGAACACCAATTCTGTGATTCAAAGATGATGTGAAGGGGTTTGGACGTGTGCGTGAGCCAGTGCTGACTTAGAACAACTTCTGAACTTCGGTGTGGGTGAGCCCTCAGTGAAATCCAAGGCTGCCACCCTCGTGAGTGACGCCACGAAGATATTCCCAAGGCCGTGTAGATGGACGGGTGGTGAAAGCAGACCCGAGACAACCTGGTCCTCGGAAATGAGTGGCCTTCACATCAGCAGTCATTGTTGTCTCCAGGAGTGTGTGGTCACTGCATGTCTCACAAAAGACAATGCCTGGAAAGGGATGGGGAACTCTGGAACTGAGGGTAAAGGAGTCAGAAAACAGGCAGCTGGGCCTGGGACGTAGACCATAATGTGTGAGGCCCCTGAGCCTTAGAAAACTCATCTTGCTTTTTGTTTTTTCTTTCACATAGAAGCAGTCATTTTTTAATATTCTCATCTTTGTACTTGGTTTATGACATTCAAAAAGTCATAAAATGTCTAGCTTCCTTTTTTTGTTATGTGTTTGACCAAAGTGTGGATCCAAGTTGCCTGGCCAGAATGCCTGTGATGTTGGCCATTTATGGGCTGCTGAAAACACAGTGTGTGCCAGTGGCTTAGGGATCGAGCAGATGTGGGTATTGAATACTGGCCAACCTTGGGCAAAGGACTTAACCTCTCTGAGCCACAGATCCTTGTCATTAGAAGGGGTTAATAATAATCCACTTCATAGGGTGGTGGTGTGAAGATTAAATGCAGTATCTGTCAAGTACTTAGCCGGTGCCTGGCATACAATGAAACAGGCAATAAGTAGGCAAAAATAAAAATTCTTCCCTAGAGGGAAATATTCATTGCTGTATTTTACACGCCGCCTGTAAGCAGTAAACTTTTGTTGGATAGGTATTGAATGAATGAAGTCATTTTTTCATCACCACGGGTTTAAGCCTACAAGCCTTTTTTCCTCAAAAAAGTCCCATCTCAACTTGTTAATACTCTTACATGGAAGTTTTTTTTTTAAGACTTGATTTTAGCAGTTCCCTATTAGAGCTTGTTGAGATATAATTAAAAGTTCTTCTTAGCATCTTGCTAATATGCTCAATATACAGTCTTGCCCATGAAGCCTAATAAATTCTCTATTGTATTTAAAAACAATAGTGGCTTTGTTTCATTCTGTATTTTGGGAACTCCCAATATCACAGTGCTGGCTAAGAAAGGAAACAATAGTAAACATTTTTAAAGGAGTTTTACTAAAGGAAGCCTCTAAGTGCATATTGGGTTATGTATTATCCTTCTGAGGTCAAACTGATATTTTATTGTACAACGTCCAATGATTCTTGACATTGAGCAGCAGTTGACATCTGATGAGCAAAATTATGAAATTCGATATTTATTTAGCCTTTTCTTTTAAGTCAGAAGAATAGCCCTGGCCAGTATGGCTCAGTTGGTTGAGCATCATCCCAAACACCATAGGGCAGGGGTGGGCAAACTTTTTGACTCGAGGGCCACAATGCGTTCTTAAACTGGACCGGAGGGCCGGAACAAAAGCATGGATGGAGTGTTTGTGTGAACTAATATAAATTCAAAGTAAACATCATTACATAAAAGGGTACGGTCTTTTTTTTTTAGTTTTATTCATTTCAAATGGGCCGGATCCGGCCCGCGGGCCGTAGTTTGCCCACGGCTGCCATAGGGTCACTGGTTCAATTCTCTGTCAGGGACATGCCCAGGTTGTAGGTTCAGTCCCAGTTGGGGTGCATAGGGAAGGCAACCAATCAATGTTTCCCTTCTCTCTCCTCCTCCTCCTCCTCCTCCTCCTCCTCCTCCTCCTCTTCCTCCTCCTCTCACTCTAAAATCAATTTAAATTTTTTTAAAAATAAAGCCAGAAGGATAGCATAAATATTAGGGAATATTTAGCTTCTTCATGTCTTTTATTCCTTTTAGGAAGACAATAATGTAGGCTTGGGTCTTTCATGGACCATTATCTCAAGTTTAAAAATAATACCAAGGTCACTTCACCTTAAAATTCTGCCAGAATATACCATAAATTCATCTATCCCTTTTTTGTTATGCTTTTCTCCATTTGTTTACTAATTCCCTTGTGTTGGGTTTCATTCACTTCTACCTCTCAAATGTCAGTGTCTAAAAGGCAAGAACCTCTGCTTTAGAGTTGTTCAGGAATAAAATGTGTTTGTCTTTTTGTCTGCTCCATGATATAGTATAAACTCCCCCCTTAGATTTTAGAGGTTTCTGTAGATTGCTCTGGCTTATTTACATGTGATTCAATTAAACTTTATTTACAAAAACAGGCCACAGGATGGATTGGCTTCAGAGCCCTAGTTTGCAGACTCCTACTCTAGACCAGTGGTTCTCAAAGCATAGTCCCAACAGCAACAGCATCATCTGGGAACTTGTTAGAAATGCAACATCTTGGGCCCCAGTCCCGACCTACAGAGTTAGAAGCTGTGGGTATGGGGCCCAAGAATCTTGTTTTCACAATCTGGCTTACTTCTGTTTATTGATTGATCTATGCCCTATCTGCTTCCACAAAAAGAACTGGCTTATGGTAAAAGACCAGGTAGGCATACCAAGAGCAGAAAATATTAACCCAGGACAGAGGTCAAGCCAAGAAATAAAGGAGAGATTTGGACCATTGTGGTATGGGAGAAGGGCTTGCTATATAAAAAATCCTAGAATAATGTTGTAACAAACTCACCAGAGCTTCCTAGGATTCAGGCCAAAGAAAAAAATATGTTGGATTACATAGCTTACATTATTCATAGTAAAAATGAATTATTTCCTGTACTGTAAAAAAAAAATGTTTTTAAATCAGGAAGAGGAAGAAGTGTGGTGGTGGTCTTTAAATAAGACACTAAGAAATGTGATGAATCCTATCCTTGAAATCAACTTAACTGAGACATCTTGGAAATATTCCTTTTTTCATAATTTCTTAAGTAAATCTTTCGAGTCCAAGAAACCCAGAGTTAAAGGGGTAAATTTCTATAGCAGGGCCAGATATGTAGTATTATAGAATGCTAAGGAATGTCGGCCAACAGTCCTTAACAAAGCGTTTAACTTGACTTCTGGCAATTTTTAAGAAAATACATGTCTGAGCCCCACTTCCAGAGATTCTAATTTCGTCAGCCTGGAATGAGGTCAACACAACTGTGTTTATTAAAAGTTCTATGAATGTGTCTGATTCTAAACAAAGAAGCTCATCCCAGATGAGACCCTGTGCCTTTGACTGTCCCCTTCCAATTTCAGTCCTCTCACTCACTCAGACTTTTGAAGGGAATAAATGGCAGAGGATTTAAGAATGAGAGACTAGCTGGATGCTGAAAGTGGGTATTCTCTGATGTCAAGTGAAAAAGACCCAGTGCTGGAACCCCAGGATAGCAAATAGTTCTTGTCCCCTGTGCCCACCCTGATCAATTGGAGCCGATTGCCTGGCACACTGCGTGGACAGGGCTCGTTGCAAGCAAGCATTGTTCTGGGTCATTGTGATTGGTTAATCCTCTCTGTGTTCCAGGCAATGTGGTTGGTTAATGCTCTCTGTGTTCCAGGCAATGTGGTTGGTTAGTGCTCTCTGTGTTCCAGGCAATGTGGTTGGTTAATGCTCTCTGTGTTCCAGGCAATGTGGTTGGTTAATGCTCTCTGTGTTCCAGGCAATGTGGTTGGTTAATGCTCTCTGTGTTCCAGACAATGTGATTGATTAGTGCTCTCTGTGTTCCAGGCAATGTGGTTGGTTAGTGTTCTCCATGTTCCAGGCAATGTGGTTGGTTAATGCTCTCTGTGTTCCAGGCAATGTGATTGGTTAATGCTCTCTGTGTTCCAGGCAATGTGGTTGGTTAGTGCTCTCTGTGTTCCAGACAATGTGATTGATTAGTGCTCTCTGTGTTCCAGGCAATGTGGTTGGTTAGTGTTCTCCATGTTCCAGGCAATGTGGTTGGTTAGTGCTCTCTGTGTTCCAGGCAATGTGGTTGGTTAATGCTCTCTTGTTCCAGGCAATGTGATTGGTTAATGCTCTCTGTGTTCCAGGAAATGTGGTTGGTTAATGCTCTCTGTGTTCCAGGAAATGTGGTTGGTTAATGCTCACTGTGTTCCAGGCAATGTGATTGGTTAATGCTCTCTGTGTTCCAGGCAATGTGATTGATTAGTGCTCTCTGTGTTCCGGGAAATGTGGTTGGTTAATGCTATCTGTGCTCTGGGAAATGCGGTTGGTTAGTGCTATTTGCTGGGTGTTGGGATTAAAGAATGGCAGCATGAATGACACATGTTTGTTGACTTTGCTGTCAGGACGAGTGATGTGGATAGCAGGAATGACATTTTGTTGAAAAATTAAAGAAACGGACTTATTTTGTCTCTTTGAATTTTTATTTCCAAATGCTAATTTCTTTAATTTCTAAGCCACCCTTTATCAATCTTCTCACTTTCTCAGTTTCCCTCTCGAAATTTTCAACATGATTTCTTGCCCGATATTTTTTGACTATTGATCATCCTCTAAGTCAGTGGTTCTCAACCTGTGGGTCACGACCCCTTTGGCGGTCAAACAACCCTTTCACAGGGATCGCCTAAGACCATCCTGCATATCAGATATTTACATTATGATTCATAACAGTAGCAACATTACAGTTATGAAGTAGCAACAAAAATAATGTTATGGTTGGGTCACAACATGAGGAACTGTATTTAAAGGGCCAGAAGGTTGAGAACCATTGCTCTAGGTCAAAACTCTGTATTTCTGTTGTTGTTGTTGTTGTTGTTGTTGTTGTTGTTGTTGTTGTTGTTAATCCTCACCCAAGGATATTTTTTCATTGATTTTTAGGGAGAGTGGAAGAGAGAGGGAAAGATAGAGAGAAACATTGATGTGAGAGAAACACATAGATTGGTTGCCTCCAACTAGGGCCAGAGCCCGAGGAGCCTGCCACCAAGGTACATGCCCTTGACTGGGATTGAACCCGGGACCCTTTGCTCCACAGGCCAATGCCCTATCCACTGAGCCAAACCAGCTAGGGCAAAACTCTGTGTTTCTTAATGCTTGAATTCAGCAGCATTGATGGTCAAGGCCTATCCTCTGCCTGTATCCATTGTTCTATGTCTCTTCAGACTCAATAAGTTTCTTTTTTCAATTTATTCAACACTGGTTGAACTCAGAGATACTGCAGATTTAGTTCCAGACCACCACAATAAAGCAAATATTGCAATAAATCAAGTCGCACGAATTTTTTGATTTCCCAGTGCACATTAAAGTTATGTTTACACTACACTGTAGTCTGTGAGTGTGTAAGGGCATTGTGTCTAAAATACAATGTACATACCTTAATTAAAAAATGCTTTATTGCTACAAAATACTAACCATCATCTGAGCTTGTTAGAAAAAAGCGAAACCAACAGACTTGCTCAACACAGGGTTGCCACAAACCTACAATTTGTTTTAAAAAAATAAAAGCACAGTATGTGAAAAGCACAATAAAACAAAGTATGCCTATATATCTGTGTTCCTTCCTCATGTTGTAATCTAGGTGTCTGCTTTCAGAGTGCTCAGGTCAAAATAATGAAAAAAATACTGAATAAAACATAATTTTTTTTATTTATGATTCAGTGAAAATATTGGTCCAGGCTTCAAGTTAGGATACAAATTAGAATTTTTTAAAATATGTAAAATGTTTAAGAAGATGGTAACTTCTTTCAGACGAATTCTAAATATTTTGTGTGAATCAGTAATAGCTCTGTGGCATCCTTCCTCGATCCAGAAACAAAACTTAAATCAAAATGAATCAAAGGCCTAAGTGCAAGAACTAAAACTATAAAATACTTAGAAGAAAACATGAGGTTAAATTTTCATGACCTGGATTTGACAATTGATTCTTAGATATGACACGTAAAATTACAAGTAACGCAAGAAAAATTGGTAAATTGGACTCTATTAAAATTTAAAACTTCCAGACATCAAAGACACTATGGAGGGAGTGAAAAGACAACCTGTAGAATGAGAGGTACATTACACACCACATATCTGACAAAGGTCTAGCATCTAGGGTGTATAAAGAACTCTTAGAACTCCACAACAGAAAGGCAAGCCAATTTAAAAATGGACAAAGGACTTGAATAGACATTTTTCCAAAGTAGATATACAAATGGCCAATGAGCACAGAAAAAAAGATGCTCAGCATCATTAGTCATTAGGGAAATGCAAGTCAAAACCACAATGAGGTGCTACTTCACACCTACTAGGATCACTATATTTTAAAAAGGGGGAATTAGAACCCTGTGCATTATTGGTGGGAATGTAAAATGTGAAAAATAGTCTTGTGGTTTCTCAAAATGTTAAACACAGAATTACCATATCATCTAATAATTTTGCTACTAAGCATATACCCAAAAGAACTGAAAACATATATTCAAGTATCTGTACACAAATGTTCATAACAGTACTCTTCACAATAGCCAAAAGGTAGAAACAACCAAAATATCAATAAATGAATGGATAAGCAAAATGTGGTTTATCCATATAATGGAATATTATTCAGCCACAAAAAAAAAGTATGATACCTGCTACAACATGAATGAACCCTGAAAACGTTAAGCTAAGTGAGGGAAGCCAGTTCATATTTTCAAATTGACGTGATCTCAATGATTTTCGGTATTTAAACCTGAAGATTACAAGCTATGTGTGTCTATTACCTGTGTTTATATATTGACATGCATCTATTGCCTCACACCTGAATCAAAAGGAGAGGAGTGATTCTGCCCTTTGGGCCATCTTTCCCTTCTAGCTTCAATTCAAACTAGGACCATGGAAGGAAATATCAAGAGAAGGAACACCAAGGCCTGTGATCCTGGTATCATGTTGTATTCACACATAACATTGAGTTTCTGTGGTTTTGTTTGCCAAAACACTGAGCGAAGTATTCTATTTGGCTCTGAACATAAATATGTTTTATGCCATAAGTGTATGTGAGTGGTGGGCTGACAGGAGGGGAGATTGGGAGTAGATCATCTTCGGATTACCTACTTTTCACAGCAACCATGATCAACTCAAGTACATGTGGGAGTGGGGACTCAGTGCAGGCTCATCTTCCAAATTGTGAAAGAAGCTAGAAGTCTACTTTCTATATGAAATCTCCTGGGTTGTTTTTCTTAAATATCATTTCCAATGTTATGAAATGCTTAAAATTGTGTTTCATAAAAACAAAACATGTTTGCCAGTTACAGAAGTTCTGCGGTCTACCCAACTGTGACTTCCGAATAAGGAGATAATTAGAATGTTGTACATTCAGTGATCGAAATGTGTACAGTTCACAGCTCTGCCTGGAATGGTTTCTCAAAAGGCTTTCTAATTACTTTCTAGGCACTTGTCAATAGTGTACGGCACTTTTTGTTTTGTTTTCAGAATGAGTGACTCATTCAACCCGGGGATCTGGACGATGCTGTTCATGTCTTTCTTGTCTGTTAAGTAAATGCGTGTTTGGTACATTCCACAAGTGAGCCTTTGGGATGTGTTTTGACAGTTTTGCCCATTCAGGTTGTCTGCCACTTCATCTCCTGACTTTTACACTGAATTGTGAAAAGGGAATGTCTTTCCTGGGGCTCTGGTCTTGTTTCATAGAATAGAGCTGATTCATTCTCATTTTTGAATGGAGCTGTAATTAACATGGTTCCTTTTGTTTAACAACCTCAATTTACATAGTACCTGCTCATGCCAGAGCATCATTATTGATAGCACAGCTTCCTTGACTGATGTCTGAGGGCTCTGGGAATAGTGTTTATTAATTATCTGCAGCAAACCGGGTAACTAAGGGGAGGTTCTGCTGCTATGACTTTGATGAAAGTGGCGCTGTTGCTTTTTTTAATTGCTTAGTGATAGATTTGATCATCTTAAAGCAAAATAGAATATGTACTCACCTAAGAGGTAGTGTTATATCATAATTTCTTTTTAAAAAAAAAATAAAGAAAAAAAAAACCTATACCCTGGGTACTTTTTTTGCTATACTAGTATTTCTACTAAGAATGCATAAGTTTACCTTCAGTTTATATGAATGTATAATTTCCTAGAATAGTGTCCTCATCAAAGTGCTTGTAAATATTTTATACTCCATAGTTAATGCAGACATCGCAGTGGCCACGCAGGCTACTGCATGAAGCAGTCAGTCCAACACTGTAGATTTGGATAAGCTGGAGAGTATGTAACCTGCTTAAAAGCATTGAAGTTTGAGTTGGTTGTTGTTTTAACATTGGACAGGGGAAGGGAAGACAGGGAATGGGAAGACATTTGTGGGCCTCATTTGGCTCTTTGTGCTGTAGTTTGCTTAATGCTCTATAGAGAAAAGGAGACAGTAAGATTTTACTATAGAGAGCTGTTGAATCCTAACATTCCAGAGACAGAAGGGGCACTAAAGATTCTCTAAACTGAGACCCAGAGAAAGGAAGTGTTTTACCTAAATTAATCTCCAAATGACTACTTCTTTATTTCTTCTAAGTGGGTCTTAAAGACAGGGGGATTTGGAGATCTTTCTAAAGACGGTATTTCTGTGTTTTTCCAATACAGTGAGCATTACCACATGTACTTATTGAGTACTTGAAACGTGTTTAGTGCTATGGAGGAACTGAATTTTAAGTTTTATTTCATTTTAATTCATTTAAATAGCCCCACGTGGCCAGTAGGTACCCTATTGGGCAGAGAATCTCAGGTATTACAATTTTCATTCCTTATCACAGTCTACCTGGAAGAAACATGAGCATCAGTCAATTTTACCTTCTCATAGAGAATATTTTAAACTGCTCATCTCCAAAATACAAGTTCAGTAATATTTTTTATGTTCATTCAGGTCAGTCTCATGGTGGTTCAGGTAGCGTGATTATTTTATGAATGGAGAGCAATGATGCTTTCAGTGGTACAAGCTCCTCGAGTAAATCCAATCTTAGGCCAGCCCTTCAGGACATTATCTTGCTAGATTTGTGGTTCCCTGCTAACTGTTTCATTCTTTTATGGAGCAGAAAAGTGCTGAATGCCTGTTGCATACTCTCTCCTCCCCCCAATATATTGGAAAAGAGAGGAAATGTTAGCCAAAACCCATTTTGCAGTTTGTGACCCAATAAAAAGGACCAGGGATCAAGGATATGATTCATTCTAGGCCATTGTGAAAACAAAGGCTCGCTTTATAAACTGGAATGCTGTGCTCCCAGGATGGTTCTGAGCACCCCTGTGGGAAGGACAGAGAAGTGCAGGAAGGAACTTTTCTCCCCATGAATCCATTCATCATGCTCACGCTGACATGGAGAATTCCAGCTTGCAGCATCGGTTTTGATTTTCTCTTATGCTTCCTGTGGTTTCTGACTCTCAGGACGATCCTCACACAGTCAACAGTAGAGTATTTCTACAATTTATAATTTCTCAAATTATTTCAATAAAGGGAATATGGCTATTCCCATTCTAAAGGTACTTTGAAAGTTTGAGATTGAAAACTCTAGACGCGGGTATTGCATCTGCATTGGTGTAGGCCTGTGAGCTTGTGTTCTTCATTGGTGTCTTGGTGAATGCTTGCATCTTAAGTTAAATTATTCAAGAAAAGTAAACCTAACAATGTTAGTAATTTTTAAATAAAATAATCCCTAAATGTCTAATACTATTCTGACCAAGGACAGTCTATTTTTTTTTTAAGGACAATCTATTTTTAAAAGATCCCCTCTACGTTGTTTGTTTTATTTTGGTTTGATTGGGATAGGGAAACACCTAATGGGGGAAAAAAATCTTATGTAACTTTCTTTGAAACTTTTTTTTTTATTATTCTACAAGAGTAAGCATTTCTAATATGTTTGGCCTGAAATTTTCTTTGTTGGGATATTACAATTGAAGGTAGTAAGTAAGAAATAAAAAAATAATTGTGTCCAAGAAATGTCTATTTGTGTGTTAAGACCAGGACTTGTACATCCTTGCCAATATCTCTTCTCTTCCCAGACAGGGTTAATACTTAGGATGCTGAGATGTTTCCCAGGAGGCAAAGAGATCGAGGGAGGGATTTATGCCTCCTGAAAAGGCCTGGGCTCTTTGCCTCTTGTTCCACTGATTTCTTAGGTGTCAGACTATAGATCCACTCAGACTGGAGTTTTTCCCCCTGCGAACCTGATAGAACTGTGGATCTATTAGCTGCCTAACAATATGGTCTTCTCCAGTGCCACACTGGATATGCTTGGAGAGAAGGAATAGATCACAAACCTTTATATACTCCATTTTTCACTGTATGTCATTTTCCTCGTTGCTTGGTTTATTCCACAAATACTTATTGGGAACATTATGCTGGTGAAACACAATGGTAATAATAATAATAAAGTAGGAATAATAATCTCCTACTTCCTATTCATTTGAAATTATATATTATAATACCATCAATCTTGATAGAAAAAATTATATAAATAGTATTTTGCTGAAATAATTCCAGTATTGATGGTGTTCATCGATATCAGGGATTCTAAGTTTAAAACGAATTAAAATTACTATATTGCCCAGCCAGTGTGGCTCAGTGTTTGAGGTCACAGTTCAATTCCCGGTCAGGGCACATGCCCGGGTTTCGGGCTCCTTCCCCAATAGGGGTGTGCAGGAGGCAACCGATCAATCATTCTCCCTCATCATTGATATTTCTATCTCTCTATCCCTCTCCCTTTCTCTCTGAAATCAATAAAAATATTTTTTAATTGTTATATTATGTTGATTAAAGGAATTCAATGTAACAGTAGTTCCTAATAGTACAAAATTCAATATTATAGCTGTTCATGCAAAAAAAGAAAAAATTCAACTCTAGTTGTTTCCTCCTTCTCAACTACCAGTGTCATCTTCCAACTTTTGTGATGCCTCCCCTGAGAACCACATATCTTATCCAATTTTACTTTCAGGATAAATTGCATGGAGGTAATAATAGAAAGCTAATGTCAGTCTGAGAGGAGATATTATAATGGGAAAGTACTCCACTGGAAAGAATTTTCAGAGTTTTATAGGTATCAAAAATATACTTATGTTATTGTACTTAACCCTTCTTACTACTTGGAGTTTCTATGTGAAAGGAATTTACAGTACATTCCTTTTTCTGATATGCCGTGAAATGCAAACTCTAATATAACACTTGCCCTTTAACTGCTAAATCTTCACCACTGGCCTGAAAGTTCCTGCAGTGCAAGGGCTTGTGTTTACTGGCCATGTCCCCAACATCTAATCTGGCACAAAGTTCTGGACTCCTATATTATTCGTTGAGTGCATTGATTTTGTGACTGCACAATTACATGCATGTATATGGTACCCTAGCTTTCAAAGCATTTTCACTTAGGTTATTTTATTTGGCTATAACAATAATTCTACGAGAAAGGTGGGACAGATGTTTTAATCAATGAATAAAATTTCAGTTCAAGTGGGTTGTAGCAGACCCAAGATAGGAGGAGGTCAAGGTCATAATAGTCCATTGGGTTTTTTTATTCAATTATTATCATTCAACAAATAGTTATTATTATAAACCAGTCACTATGCTAAATTTTTTAACTGGATTATCTTACTTAACCCTTGCAACAACCCCATGATATAGAACTATTTTTATTCCCATTTTAGAGATGAAGAAAATGAGGCACAACAAAGTTAGGTGACTTGTGCGAGGCAACACAGCTAGTATCAGCACTGGGATTTAGGCTCAAGCAGTGAGGTCACAGCCTAAGCTCTCAATATGGCCTAACAGTTTTAGGGTGACCCTCTAAAAAGTATGGCAGTATGCACACATAAATCAAATAATTACCATGGCGATTTCTTAATGCCTTTATTAAATTAGTTGTTGTTATAATAAATGCATTTTGAACGTCTCTGTAAGTTTATTAGCCAGAGATTACTGTTGTAGGTTATAGATAAAAAGACAATACAAGAGAAAAAGAAAAGAAATTTAGAATAAAGTAGTCACACAAGTTGCCAAGACTAGAAGAGAGGCAGACTATCATTCTTCTGTGATAGATATAAGGTACCTCCCAGGTGACAGAGAATGAGTCTGAGAAAAATGTATTCAAGGCAACTGAATATGTGTCAGGTCTCGTAAAAGATGCTGCAGTCAAAAAAGAGCCTACCACTGCCAACAAATGGGATGATCACAGCATGGGGAAACCTCATTGGAACTCAGCAGTGTGGCTTTTTAATGAAGATTCCTACCTGCCTATACCATATAAATGTCTGGACTTCCATCTCCAGCTTGAGCTCTCTCCAGCTACTTATTAATGAGTGCACCTCACCCTATCTCAACTATCCATGGTAGCTGAAAACACACTAAACTTTAAGAGAGCAGAAGCCTAGAGAGAGTTCTACTACCAATAAGCTGCATTAATTGAGGGTATGAGGACTATTTATGTGGGACGAATATGTTAAAATCAACATTGTTTTAAATGGAGTCTCATATACATATGCAAAACAGGGCAATAATGAAGGAGGAAGGGTAAAGTAGAACCATTAACATTATTTATAGCCTGTGAAAACCAAAGGCTAAATGTCACGATGATAACAGAGAGGCCATTGGACCTGGACTGTCCATCTTGGCAAGTAATATGCTGAGGTGGCCTTGAGCAAGTCTTATCACCTCTAAATCGTCATTGCCATGGTGGTCATGTTCTGTAGGTTGAATTTTAAATCACATCTCATCATACTTACGATAAATAGGTAAATTCATCTCATGCTTTTTAAATGTTTTTCAAGTACATGAATAAATATGTGTCTGATGTGTCATATAAACTTATTTAACATTTTGGTACTTCTGCTGAAAGTTATTCTCATATCCAAAGTCATCTTTCCTTACTCAAATTTTCTCTTTCATAGAGCAAATTGGCCAAGAGATGTTGGAAAACCTCAGTCACGACAGAGAAAAGATACAGAGAGCACGTGAAAGAGTAAGTAGAAGTGATATCATCTTTTCACAAATTCAATAAATGATAAGACATGAAACTTAGGGTCTTTGTGACAGTCACAATCACATAGATGTAAGTATATATGAAAACTAGAGGCCCGGTGCACGGATTCGTGCACCAGTGGGGTCCCTCGGCCTGGCCTGTGCCCTCTTGCAATCCGGGACCCCTCATGGGATGTCGGAGAGCTGGTTTCGGCCTGATCCCTGCAGACCAGGCTGAGGGACCCCACCCGTGATGGGGCCTCTAGATCTTTGGTTAATCTCTTCCCACCCTCCCCCCTTCCCTCTGAGGTTCATCAGTCTGTTCCATGTTTCCATGCCTGTGGTTTCCGCTCCTATATTGAGCGTCTGCCCCCTGATGGTCAGTGGGCATCATAGTTACCGGATGGTCGCTTAGGCTTTTTATATATATAGATGGCTAGGAGGATGGAGGGATGAAGGGATAGAAGACGAAACAGAAGAGTGTGGGATCTAGAAAAAATAAGTTGCCTCTTCATATCCCCATCCTGAAATGCTCCCACAGCGACATTTTATTTAGCTCTATTGCTGAAAAGGTCATTGAGGGAGATTTTGAAGTATATCAGGTCTTTTGGAGTGAAATCTAAAAACATTGGTCTCATCCTTCCTCAAGTCACTCTGCTTCCATTTATAGTACCAGAACTTTGCACATTCACAAATGAAAAACTAATAAATTACCAATATATATCAAACTTTGTCAGCCTTTGAGACATTTGCTTTTATATCTAATTCAGGTATCCAGTTTAAAGCTCCTGGGATTATCAATCTCATGTAGTTTTCTAAATCTAAGAATTTCCAGAGATGGACCATGTGTCAAAAATGTATTTCGGTGAATTTTTTTATGAATTAGATTTTCTAGCATGAAAGAAAATTATTGTTTGCCAGTGCACTTTAAAAAATAATCCATAGCCTTTAGTTTTGTTTTATTTTAATGCTGCTCTTCTTCTCCTAGCTTCGGGAAACGGACGCTAACTTGGGGAAAAGCTCCAGGGTCCTGACGGGGATGTTGCGAAGGTAAGAGCAAGGTAGGGACCCAACTTTCTCTTTCTCCCTTTTTTTAACTGTGTTTCTCCTCTTGTTGCAACCGGGCATTTTTCAAGCATGCAGGCTTCTGCTCTCAGTACCCTGTGTCGAGACCCTTTTGAAATGCCAGAGCACTGATATTAACTCTTGTTTGGACAGGGACACATTCTGCGCACCTTAGATTAGAGAGAAGGTTTGAGCTAGAGGGGTTACCTCAAGCTATGGGAAAAAATTAGGGTTAGACATGAAGTATTTTTTCATAGCCTGAGGAAGGCCCCATGGCAGGAGCTGCGTGATTTTATTTTCTATTCCGGTAGTCTCTTTCTTAGAGAGGGAATGCAGGCCTGCAGTATCAGGAGCACCCCTGGTATTAGCTCTGCGCCGATGCCTTTGTTTTCACTTCTTTTTTAAGTGATGCTATTTGGGACAATATCTCGATTTTATGTATACTTCAAGATGGTTTTTATAATTTAAAGCAATCTGGATAATCTGAATTCACATGTGTGAGCAAACAAATGTTAATGTTTTATATGTGTAATTAAACTTTGATGGGACATACTTGGGAGAGCTTGGAATGAAATGAATGAGTGCAGGTAATTTCGTTTCCATTGGTCTGAAAATTGGAGCCATTTTTCCTTTGGTATATTCAGCATGTAATTATTTTACATTCAGAGTCTAACAAATAAGAGCATTATGAAGCATAACCTTCCATTTGGAGCTGTGGATAGAAATGTGAGTGAGGGAGGGGGGGAGGTTGAGAATTGCCTCTAGAATAGCTTAATTGGAATTTAAAGAAGAGAATCACTTTTCTCATTGATACTGTAGAGACAACTGTTTGAAAATAAGTCTTCTCTGATCGTGCGTCAATAGATAATAATTTGCTGAAAGTATGTTTGCTGGGTTAGAGATTGATCGCGTAAGAACCAATCAAAGGTGGAGTTGCTGAGTCTCCAAGGCCGAGGTGATTTCTCTATCAGGCTGATCAGCAGGGAGTCTCAAGCTCTGGGCACTTTCAGCCAGAGTTGACCCAACTCCACACGCCCCTCCTTTTCCTGCACATAAACCACAAACCACCCAATTCTCTGATTAAGAGTAATACATAAATGACCTAGAAAAACTCAAAATCCACAGAGAAGTGGCTAGTGAAAGGAATGCTTCAGTGCCTATAGACAATAAGAAAGAAAAAAAAGGGAACACCCTCCCTGGCTTCCCTGGGAGGCCCCGCCATGTGAGCTGTAACGAGCATTCTGCATATGTCTCCATTTCGTCAAATCTCATTAAAGAGTCCTCCTCTTCATGTCAATGGAGCTGTCTAGGAATCATTCATCATTTTTAGTGTAAAAAAAAATCATGTGGTTATTTAAATAATATCATATTAATGTTAAAGTTCAGCTGTCATTTAATGGTATGGCTTAATCAGATGTAGCATTTAGGAAAAATAGTTTATTCGGGCCGTCCATGGCTTTCAGGTTGGCAGATTCAAATCAGGATTTATGAGTTTCTAAACCAGTGTATTTCTGTCCGTGTTTCTGCTTGATGTACCTCACCCTTCTGTGCAGGGCACCGCCGACAGTTATTTCAACAAATAAAGCATCTCCTCGTATTGCGTTTGAATAAATTTGCAAATCATTTAGAGAGGGTGAAGCACAAACAACTTCTGCAACCTCTGACGGGGCTTTCTGTAGGGAAATCAGACTAACGCGGTTGTTTCAAAAGCCCGCAGAAGAAAATTACTCTGCTGAAATCTACTTGAGGTTCCGTTTGTAGGCAAACTCAGTTCGTCACTGACATGTCTCCTTGTGGGATCCGGCTAGAGTATGAACAGGAATAAAAATCCCCAGATGGACATCACCTTGCTATGGATGTCTGAGCCGAGGAAACTCTTAAGTCCACCTGTGTGTAGTGGTGACTGTGTTTTTCTCTAGGCCAGCGGTTCTCAACCTGTGGGTCACGACCCCTTTGGGGGTCGAACCACCCTTTCACAGAGGTCGCCTAAGACCATCGGAAAACACATATATAATTACAAATTGTATTTGTGATTAATCACTATGCTTTAATTATGTTCAATTTGTAACAATGAAATTGGGGTAAAGGGTCGCAGCATTAGGAAGGTTGAGAACCACTGCTCTAGGCACAACCGGCATCTTGCGATCAGCCAAGGTACCCAGGTACTTTCAATCAGTAATGGAACCTGTGAGTCTTTGGAACCACATGCAGATGGTGGGTGGGTGTTAGTGTCTAAGTACTATCCCACGTGATAGACAATTTCTGTTGGAATTGGGAAAAGGCAAAAATATTTTACCTACTTAATTATTTCTTACCATTGCCTGGGAAAACAGTGTCTAGGGAAATGGAACCCGGCTTAATGTGCGGGAGTCTTTCATTCAGATGCTCTGATTTTGCTGCCTCTGGTCTGTCCTCCCGTTTTCATGGCATTCACTCCCAACCTGCTGAGGTTTTATTCCATAAGTCTCATTCTCTTACCCAAACTGCTCGGCGCCAGCGTATGTCCACAGGTGCTTCTGATTTAGGAAAAGTTGACTATTGAACAGTGTGCTCATCCGTCACCCTCACGAATGTGTGAGAGAAATGAATGTCCTCTTTGTGCAGTGGAGGTGTTTGCCTGCGTGCGCCATAAGCTTACTTGTTTCCACATGATCAGTTCTGTGTGACTGAGAATAGGTGAATAGTCTATAACATACCAAACCAAGGAACTGTTTTCTTTAAAAGAAAGATTGCTGATTATTTTTAATTGTTTAAACTTAGATTGTTTTTAAATTTGTAAAATGAACAGAAATGGGCATGCCATGGCCCCTTTGTTGGGTCATTTTACTTATATTGACTATTATACTGCGAAGACAGGTGAAACCAAAGTTCTATCAGTGCCAATGTCTGCACGTATATCCCCCTGATTCTCTGTAAAACTGGTCAAAAGCAGATAGGAAATGAAATGAGTGGCAGCCACTACCATTTATGCTTTTTAGTCCTTTAACTTCAAATGAAAATTTTAAAATCTATTTTCTTTCTTCTTTTCTTTTTTGGGGGGGTTGGGGGGTGCTTATTCGCTCTCTAGTAAATATTTAATTGTCTATATACAAGGCCTTGGGGATCCTCAAATGAAACCAGTTTGATTCTTGCCTTCAGATTGCTCTAGTCTAGTAGAGAATATGTTCCTCTAACATGCTGTGGGAATTCGTAAAATCATCTCATTCTCAAGGAAGCTGTGGAAGATTCTGCAACTCCCACAAATCCTTACTGGTGATGAGAAAGGGTGCCGGGAAAACAAATAACCAATAGAAAATACGAGTTCAATTGCTATAACGCCACTGTTTGGGAAATATAGAGACATGGAGGATGATATGGAATCATAAGAGAACCAAGTTTTGAAAGAACAAAAGTATGCAGAAAAATTAGATGAGACACATCTAGTTTAGTGAGGTAGCAACTGATTCAACCAACATAAATAAATAAATTACTCTTCATGTAACTACATGATATTGCCAGAAGTGAAAACAAAGACATTTGGTCCATTCAAAATTGTAACAGTGAAATATGACATCAGAATACAGATAGCACTGATTTCCTGTATTTTTCTTCTGTCCTGACATAAGATAGAGAGCTACCTAGGGACAAATGTTCATTTCCTGACTCTGTAGGCAGAGTTTAAATAAAGTGGTGTTTCAGACAACGAAAACGCTCATGAAACAAATGACCACTTGTGTGGTGATTGGGGTGAAAGAAATGGATTTTTCATTGACCTGCACGAAATTTGATTATTTGAATGGCTGTCTTAAAGGGTCACAAGTAGCACCGAGAGGCTTCAGTGTTGCTCCTCATATATTTGCAGGCATGTGCGTGTTTGTGTGTTTTCTCCTACACGTTTGACGGGGAAGTCTTATTAGATCAAACAGTGCTGGCAGTGAGTGAAAATGGAAATAGACATTTTCCAGATTTTCAGTCAGAAAACAAAGGACATCGTGACTCTGTTACTTTTTACCTCTGAAGAGTTAATCATTTATCAGTAACAGTGTATTTGAATCTAGAGGTATCTGAAGGATTCCTTAGGGATCAACAGAGTTATCATTTGGGAACTCCACTGACATAAATTTGGAGGACATATTAATCAATTTATGTTGGTTCATCGGCTGCCTGTATATATGCTGGCAAAAGGCTTACAAAAAGAAATGGCAGATGTTATATATTATTAAAATACTAGAGGCCCGGTGCTTGAAATTCCTGCACGGGTGCGGTCCCTAGGCCTGGCCGGCGATCGAAGTGCAAGCGTCTGGCGTGGAAGGGCAGGTCCCAGCTGACCTCTGGGCCCTGGGCAGCACCTGGGCCCCTGAGCCCCTACGTGTCCTCCTCTGCCTGAGTCATAGCTCCCAAGTCCCCACGAGGAGATGAGGTGAGCACAGCTAGAAGCTGTGGGCCAGGAAGCAGCGCGAGCCGCTGGGCCGCCCAGTGGCACTGCACGGAAGCTGGGCCGGCAGTGTGCTCTCTCCCAGCCAGTCTTGCAGACCAGCTCTTGTGCGAACCCACAGGGAACCTGACCGGCCCCTGCGGTGGCGGCTGCGGCCCAGAAGATTCACCCGGAAGCCCATTGGGGCCGGCCTTGTCTCCACTACCGCCTGTTGCCAGCACTTTGTCGCTGACGCCCGCCATGTTCTACACTGCCCCCTGGTGGTCAGCACATGTCATAGCAAGCGGTCGAACTCCCGGTCAAACTCCTGGTCGAGGGGACAATTTGCATATTAGGCTTTTATTATATAGGATATTTTTGTATGATTACCTTCATATCAAATACTTTTCTCTCTCACACACCCATATTTTCCCCTACTATTTCCACAATTTAAAATAATCAGAATGCTTCCTTTAAAAAGTGCGTTCTGTTTACCCTCCCAACATCGTGTAAATATGTAGTTGGTAAGAAGTCTTCATTACTAATCTACAATATAAACAAAGCAGATTATATTAAAGGTGGTTGACCTAGCAAGCACTATTCACATGTCACTATTTAATACATAGAATTTTTGTCAGAGCTATTTCTGACTCAATCTAAGGAATAATTGCCACCAATCATTGCATTCACATTGCACATTTTAAACATGGTTTTGTTGCTTTGTAGGGTGACAGATAAAATATCTGGAAAATTTAAATATACTGTCAGAATAATTCCTAAGGGTAAGAATGCCAGAAATGCCAATGCCAGATTTATATGCTACAGAAATATAATTTTTAAATAAACAGCTTTATTCTTAAAGAGATGAGCTATGACTGAATGTTTTTTCATCTTCCTTAAAAATTCATTCTTTTTTCCACCTCATTTTGCCAAGGAAACATTTTGTTTTATTTTAATTGTTCTTATTACAATTTCTGAAAATTCAACAGTAGAGAGTTTTCAAGACATGTGAGAAAAAATGACCTTGAGGATTTCCTCTCAATTTTAATGCACTGAAAAATGTATATTCTCTCAAAGTCCCTTCCCTTTACTTTTCACATTTCTCTGTTTATCTCATTGCTCTTTCCTGGCTTGTTTTTACTAGTGATGAGCGTGGGCCCCGACCTGAAATTAGTACAGCAAAACATAACCTCTAAGAAATTCTTCACCTTTTAATCAAGTCCTGTTCTTTCAGAATAAACTGATTGAATTTGCTGCAGATTCTTTAGACTTAACAGATTTACACTCCAACCTTAGAATAATGCTACAAAGAGGAAATTTTTTTTTTAATCTAGGTATTTTGTGTGAGTAAATTTAAAGAACGACTTTGGATTTCTTTATATATATTTCTCTTTAATAACATTCTGGTAGCTCTACACATAGAATGTTGGTCCTGTGTCAGGCATGTGACTGCAGCACTTAAAGTTCCCTAACTCTACAGCTGCCCTACACACGTTATCTGGTTGAATCTTTAAGAACCCTGTGGAAGAAGCACCCTATCCCCATTTTACTGATGAGAATAACTACGCTTAGTCAGGGAAGCTGTTCATAGTCACATACGTGGAAAGGTGAGAATATAGATACATGTTGTCACATGGAACTCGTTGAAGCGCAGAAGCAACTTCAAATGCAGTGGAACGTAAGGGCTCAAACAGTATCATCAGGACTGTCCTGCTCCTCCATCTCTCATCTCAGCTCTGTTGTGTTGGGGGGGGGGGGGCAGGGAGGGCGGGGAGAGTCTGTCCTTTGTCAGCATTTCTCCTCATGGAGATGCAGCTTTTGGAAGCCTTCTCAGTGACTATAGCAATTTTATCTTGCAGTAGTTCCAACAAAAGTCATAGCATGTAGTCCTGTTGATTATGGGTAGGTGCAATTCCCACTCACCTGTGATCTGATGTTTAGACCTGAGACTTCATGCAAGGGATGGACAAATAATAGATCCCTCAGGAAAATCCAGGGCTTCTACTAAAAAGGGGGGATGGATACCAGCTGGGCAAAAACATCCGATGCCATCTGCAAAATGTTCCAGATGGACTTTTACCTGCACCTGGGTCTCAGGTACAGCACCACTTTCCCGTCATGCCCTCAGCTGTCCCCAGCCGGAAGTGGCCTGTCTTCCCTCTGGTCCTTCTTCATGGCCGCCTCCACATCTCTGAGGCACCGGTGCCTTCTGCTTTGCATTGTGTGTACTGTGTTTATTAGCCTCCATGTCTGAACTTTCTCCTGGATCGTTTTTACCCCGTAAAGGATTTTATACAGCTCCCCACAATGTTGTGCACAGAGGAGGCTATCTAAGTGAGAGAGAGAAACAGGGACTGGGAGTCATGCTAGTTTCCCCAAAACATGGACTGAGACGGCCAGTTGACAGAAGGGTTTCTGGGAGGCACAGTGACAGTCCTCCTGGTACATCCCACCCGAAAGGCATGAGGTGTTTCTGTCTGGCTGGTTCCCTCCAGGTCCTCGGGTGTGAATTGGAAGCTGTAGGTGGTCAGGAACCTCATGGCATTTGGCACAGGGCCATACCCCTGGCGTAGGCCTGGTCAGTGAATAATCTTGGGAAGGATGGCTGGGAATAGTTTCCCAGTTGCTGTTGAGGTTCACATGGTTGTCATTTAACGCTGCAGATTTTTCTGTATTGCACTTTGGCTCCAGTGCAAATAAGTTCATTCAAAGATAAAGTAAGTGCCTACACAATAACAATATTTTTGTCCATTAATTAATCACAGTAGAAAAGCATCTTATATTTTTCTCGTTGTGAGCCATCATTTGACCTAATTCTTGAATTACCTTTCTTTTCTGATTTTTTTCTTTTCTCCGCCAGGATACATGCCATTCTCTAATGCGATGTAGAATAGGATGGGTGCCCTTTACCTTCACCATCAATGCCGTCTTTGAACGCAGCCTTGAGCTGTTAACTAGAAGCAAGGCGTCCTAGGCCTTCCTTATGCACGTAAAGGAGCCCCAGCCCCCCTCGTAAATGGCTATTTATTAACACACATCCCAAACGACGTCTTACAATCCCAGGGCCCCACGCCATCGCACCACTGTCCGCTCCATTGTAAGTTGAGGGAGGCCTTTGGCCATCTGTTTCATTAAACGCAGCGAACAATATCTGAACTTCATGAAGCAAGAGTCGGGGCTCCCCTATCCACAAACCCCCCTTCTGCTGCTGCTGCCACCACCAGCATCACCACCATATTTTTTTTGTTCGAACGCTCACATTGTAAAGTAGTGTATTCACACATCAATTTTAAAAGGCTGGCTGTGTTATGAGATGGGACAAAGCGAGCTCAGTGACGGCTCAGGCGCGGTGCAGGTGGTGGAGCGAGCTGCTGCCCAGATCAAAAGTCAAACCACAGTGAAGCTTCTTTTGAAAGTGCAGTTAGGGAGACAAGGCCAAGTTTATCTGTGGAAACAAGAGCGAGTTATAGATATACATCTCCAGGGCAGGAGGACAGAAAAGGGCCCACAGTCGCCGGGTAAGGGAACTTCCCAGCCCTGACAGTTCCGAGGGTGCCTGTGGAATATGTAGCTCAGAGGGGTTTTTCTTCTTGGGTTTCTTTTTTTCTAATTAGTCTTTTATTGTGCAGCAATTGATAATTATTATTTGTGCTCTGGTGCTGTTCCGAAAGTAGCCAAGCTTTTTTTTTTTTTTTTTTTAAGCCACCTTGGGGGCAGGAAATGGCTTCTTTTCATGGTTGCATTTTATTTTTCAGCAGCATTTAAAGACAGACTCCTATTTATACCACACAGGCAGTTTTGTCTGCTGTAAACAAAGTAGGTGGCTGGGAATTGTGCCTTCCCAGAAATGTTTTCCAGGGAGGCCATAATAAGAAACAACTGTGTACATCTTGAGAATTTGTCGTCTAGGTATGAAGAAAGAATTCTTTGCTTTTCTGAGGACAAATACCCCACTATTTGTAAAGAAGTGTATCCAGTATCCAAAAGTGTGATAAGTATTTGTTAAATTCTAAAGTTTGCCACCACCTTGCTAGTATTAATTAAGGTTGTTTTCATTTACTATTTTGAACTGTTGCTAACATTTTTTGACAAGATAGAAGCTGAAGTGACAGGAGGCATAATCATTTTTTAACTTCAATATCCTATTATATTGGATAGTGACTTCTTTTGCAAAGTTATATGAACTTTGAAATTAAATATGAATATCAGTGAAGAAAATGCCAGGATGGTACATTTTTTAAAAGATTTTTTTATTGATTTTGAGAGAGAGAGAGTAAAGGAGAGGGAAGAGAGAGAGAGAAACATTGATCTGCTGCCTCCTGCACCCCCACCCCCCTACTGCAGATTGAGCCCTCAACCAGGACATGTGCCTTGACCATGGATTGAACCAGCAATCTTTTGGTGCATGGGACAAGGCCCAACCAACTGAGCAACACTGGCCAGGGCCAGAATAGTAAATTTTTAAAGGGTTGAGAAGCCTTGGAATTATGGAAGAATAGCACCCAAGTTTCCTGTACAATTATAATTTACCTGGGAAAAACCACTCTGCTTTTTCATCTTCTGATGACTTAATGATTTTGTGATAAAGGGAGAAAAAAACTATTTGCTTTCAATTCCCAAGCTAGTTAGAGTGTCTGGATCAGGTTCCATATTCTCTGTCTTAAGGCACAGGGTGGTGGTCCTTATCCTGGGGTGGGCTTGCCAGAGTCTCTGAGCCACTGGAGTTCTCTGAAAATGTTTGTGTATGTGTGTACATGCATCTTCCTGGGAATTTTCCATACATTTGTAAGAGTCCATGACCACCTCCAAAAATGTTGAGAAATGAGCTATTCTTACAAAACTGTGCACAACGTCCTAACTAAATACCACTCAATTACTTCGATATCCTGGCTTATTTCTAATGAGTTAGCCTACCAGAAATACTTATTTTGAATTTTCCACAAAGTTTAACAAGAAACTTTGCAGGGATACCTTCTTTGGGAAATCAGATCATTTATCCAAAATAAGTCCTTAAAGACAACTACAACAATTAAAATCTATACTGTGGGGCCTTCTGGTTACAAGGCACATTCACCATACAAAATTTCATTTAATGTAATCTCCATAAGGACTCTGTGAATTGGTACTGCCATTGTTCCCCTTATGTTATAGTTAATTGAGACCTCCAGGAGTTGAGTCTTGTCCAAGTTCATTTCCACCAAGATGGGGCAAAACTTGGACCAATGCCCTGACTTCAGCCACAGAAATCATGTTCTTAGCCGTCTCTTAGCAGGAACAGCAGCAGCAATCTTCTTCACCAGCAAATATTCAATATTATTGCATAAAGGGAATATACTAGGCATCAGATTCAACTAACTCTGAACTCTACTCCCAGGTAGCTTAATATTTCTAATACCTAGTAGCTTGTGCTATATGGTAAGTGAGAAATAAATGGAACAGGTGATGATACAATGAAGAAACCCCTGGGGGGCTGTGGTAAGGTAAGACTACAGAGGAGACGGCAGCTACCTGGGGCCTAAAAGTACTAATTCTTAACCCTCACATGTGGTTTACTGACTGTTTCCCTTTTTATGGCCACTTCCCAGTAGCAGAACTTGAATGCTGTGGGATGGTGTTAAAATGATCTGTTTGGTCCTTGCTGCTTTGGCTCAGTGGATAGAATGTCAGCCTGTGTACTAAAGGATCCCACGTTCGATTTCAGTGAAGGACACATGCTCAGGTTGTGGGCTCACTCCCCAGTAGGGGCCGTGCAGGAGGCAGCCAATCAATAATTCTCTCTCATCATTGATGTTTCTATCTCTCTCTCTCCCCTTCTCCTTTCCGCTCTGAAATAAAAAATAAATAAATAAATAAATAAATAAATAAATAAATAAATAAATAAAAAAGATCTGGTTTTTTGTGCCCAGCCAGTGTGCTTAGTGGTTGAGCGTTGACCCATGAACCAGGAGGTCACCAATTTGATTCCTGGTCATGGCACATGCCCATGTTGCAGGCTTGGTCCCCAGTTGGGGATGTGCAGGAGGCAGCCAATTGATGGTGATTCTCTCTCATCGATGTTTCTATCTTTCTAGCCCTCTCCCTTCCTCTCTCTTTAAAAATCAATATATTTTTATTATATATGTATACATAATAAAAAAGATCTGTTTGTGCACAACTGTGTTGAGGGGGCACTGGAAGTTAATAAGCAACATGTAACTGTACCTGCTCATTAAGTAAATATGATCCAAATACTGAGATTATTTTTAAATCGCAGTGGAGTTTAAGATTTTCTTCAAAGAATAAAAAAGGCTTGAAGTCACCTAAATAGTTCTAATTGTAAGCAATTATGAACAATCTTTTTCCACATCTTACCCCAATTTTAGAAGTTAGTGAGAATTTTGATGTTCTTAACTAAAATTACATTCTAAAACTTAATAGCATCTGAAATTATCCTGCATGTTGGCTATACCTACTATAGCTATGATTCATGAAGAGATGCAAAGAATATTGGCAGAGTACATGAATTATTTTATTGTGGCATATTAATTATTCAATAAGTATATCACTTTAAAACCCTGACTTTTTCACATATTCCAATTAAATCTTCCTCGTCAAATGGCCTTATAGAATTTATTAGTAGAAAACTTGCCCAGCCAATAAAGAAAAGCATTTATTTTCTATTATGTATACATGATCTGAAACTATAGCCTTTTAGGTCTTTTAATCTGTTTGTTCAAGGCCAAACCATTTATATGGATAATTTTTAAAGCTTCTGTACAAAGCGAAAAAGAACATTTTATTTATTCACTGGGGTTTTGATGTGCCTTGAAATTGCATAGATAAAGTATTTTCAAGTTCATGGATGTAGAGTAGATAAAAGGTCTCTTATTTTATAAGGCTTTATGTGAGCTTTTCAAAAGTACAGTTTTCTCATGGTTAGAATTTTTTAAATAAAACATTATTTCACTATTATAATTGGAGTTTGATGTGGGCATCTTTTTTCTTCCTTGAATTGCATGTTACATTATGTGTTTAAGATCATTTTTATTACACTTTACCTCCTGGATTTTAATAGTTCTCTTGTTGGAGAAATTAATTTACCAACCCTCATTTTCAGCAGATACCAACTATTTAATATGACTAGGAGTCGAAAACCCAAAAAACTCAGGTTTAAGAGACAAAGAGTGAAAGATACGACTTGGTTTTGCAACATATTGGTATGAAGATGAAAAATGATTTCCCTCCCCCTCCTTAAGAACCCGTGCTAAGCCTGGTGAACTGTGGGCAGGTAAAGAAGAGACTTTTTTTTTTTAACTCGGGCAACTGAACCCGGGCCAGGTTCTGGGTGAACATTAGCTGCTGTTGGCTCTGCCATGTCAAGGCCAAGGCACAGCTTTCCCTGGCTGGAGCATTCCCCGGCTGCGGCGGCCACCGGACAGGTGGGGAATGAATATTGTAGAGCGGCGGGGCATGTGCAGAGCGAGCTCCCGGTCCCCGGGACGCGATTTGGAGAGGCTTCAATTGGAGCAAACAGGTGTTCCTGGGAGGAACTGTCCTCAGGTGGCTGGGAGGTGCCATTCTTTCACACACATAAAAAGTGTCCCTTCCCTCTGCCCGCAGGAAAATCAGAATTAACTACAGCTTTTCCTTTTGAAATGGAAAAGAGAAATAAAAACATGGCACCAGGTTTTGGCTCCGACTGGATTTCCATGGAGCATGTCATCTAGGAAGGATGATGAGAATTCTGGAAGCGAAATATCCTTGTTGTGTTCAGCACTGGGGATGCTGTAAAAACTGAATGAATGCGGAGAATCTTTTTACCAAAGGAGGAACCTATCAAACGGAATAGCCTTGTTTGTCTTCTATTACTCATTCTTCATTCACCAAATATTTATTTCACTCACTTACAAATTTTTTGAACAGCAGGCTAAGTGCTAGGATTACAACAGAAAAAGGCCTTAGTCTAAGCTGTAGTGATAGTAATTGGTTGGAACATGAAAGTGAACCTGATTAGTCTTTGGGGAACTATGGATGGTAATTGCTGGCATCAGAAAGGTCTCCTTTTGTGTAACATCACCATGTCGAGGATATGACTAACATTTTTTGAGGGCATCCTTTTTACATCGCATTTTCCCATAAAACATAAAATAATAATATTAAAGGCAATCGTAAAAGATGGTTTTTAATCCCTCTGCCTTGAAGCAAGCTACTTCCTTGATATACAAGTATTCCCTTCCAAAGTTCCAGTCACAATCCATGTATAATGTTATATTGCTTTCTCTCACTTAATAATATTGTATTTTAAATCTATTTCTAAATTTACACCTAGTCTTCATACTTATATTTTTTCCTAATTTAGAAAATCTAATGAAAGTTTTTGAAAACCTTTTATTTTATAGGAAAAAAAACTTTATCAAAAAATAGGGAGAAAATTATCCATAATCACAATGAAAGGAAGCCCTGGGAGCAACTGGTTAAAGTTTTGGCATATTTCATGCCAGTCATTTTCTATGGATTTCATTTATTTAATTGAGATCAGTCAGCATGTACAGTTTTATATTCTGCTCTTTGCATTAAGATTCTATTAAAAGCATTTTCCCATGCCACTAAAAACTCTTTGTAATTCTTATTTATAGTGGTTGCACAATATTCCCTCGTAGGAATATTCCCTTTATGTTAAACAGGGTTTTGCTAGCTTATTGCTATGTATTGATGCTGTCTTCATTCATGGATTATAATAGTTTTTTAGTGTGGCATCCTTGAAGGGAATAAATGCTCATCTTATGTATGATTTCCCCATTCTTAAGTTTTTAACTTTCTGATCTTGTAGTTGGCTGAGCTATATCTTCCAAGTAATTTTTTAACAAATGTATATGATTTGTATATACAGATGGTCCCCCATTAACAATGGTTGGACTTAATGATTTTTAACCTCACAGTGGTGTGAAGGCTATATTCATTCAGCAGACCGTACTTTGAATTTTGAGTTTTGATCTTTTCCTGGACTAGTGATGTGCGTGCAATACTCCCCTAGGATGCCGGTCAGTGAGCTGCATCTTCGAATCAAATCCAAGATCACAAGGGTAAACAACCGACACCCTGCAGTATGCTGTGTTGCCAGGGTGTTTTGGGATATTGTTTTGTGTCTTCTCACCCTGCCATGGCTGCAGAGTGTCCATCCGTCCTCTTCTTTAAGATAGTTGCTCAACTGCAGGCTAACGTGCTCTGAGCGCGTTTAAGGTAGGCTAGACTGAACTGTGATGTTCGGTAGGTTAGGTGTGTTAAATGCATTTTGACGTAAGAGATTTTCAATTTATGATAGAATTATTGGCACTAACACCATTATAAGGCAAGGAGCATCTGAATCCTGATCCTCACATATATAGGAATTGCCACCAATTGTATACATGTGACATGGATGTGTCTGTATACAGAGATGTGTGTGTGTATCTATGAATATTGGTGTGGGTGTGCTGTTTGAAGATCCTATGCTTCTTAGGAATCTACAGATGTTGAGCTGTTGTCTTCTGGCATTTATGTTCTCCGATCTGCAGAAAGGCGGACTCTGTAGTGACATGTTTGTAGGTTGTGTTGGTTTTGCTTTGGTTTCATAAATCTTTGGAATTGAACAGTCTACCCAGGATGTGTCAATAAATGAGTTTCTCACTCCTTTTGGTGGATCACAAGAACTTTAAATTCTCAAATTCAGGTCTTCCCTCGGCCCCCGAGGAGCCTTTTCTTTTATCGTGTCTTAGACTGTGGCTTCTCTTCCAAGTTTTCTGGTTTCAGAAACATCTGTGATCCTCACATTCAATCTCTATTTTATATTTTCCATATTTGTCATTTTTGCTCTTCTTTTTCTTCTCACTTTAATTTATCTCCAATATCATTGATTCCACTTTTTGCAGCATCGTTTCTACTTTTTACTGCTAATTATGTGAATATTAGTGCTGCTGTTGCATTATTGTTTCATTGAAATATTTTATTTATCTCACCCATCGCTCCCCCTTTTACTCTTTTCTCTTTTCTCAACCTCACAGGTTCTTTACCATTTTTCTGTCCCTTACTTTATAAAAGCTCTACCTCTTACTGTTTTCATTGAGAATGCCAAACTACTTTCAAAAAAGTTTTTTTGGTTTCTTCAGCACTTAATTTTCAGAATTGCACTCTTCTTCTGTCTCTTCAGGATGTCATTTCCTTAAGCTTGTTCTGTAGGATTTTTTTTCCCATCATCCTCATGTTGTTTTGAGGTGTGTTTTTTAATTGGTACTATAGGAAGTGGTAGGGAGAGGGAGAGAGAGAAACATCAATGTGAGAGAGAAACATCAATTGCTTGCCTCCTGTACACACCCCAACTGGAGATAGATCCCACAATCTGCATATGTGCCCTGGCTGGGAATTGAACCAGCGACCTTTCGGTGCACAGGACAACATTCAACCAACTGAGCCACACCAGCCAGGGAAGTTTTGAGTTTTTATTTGATTTGGTTACTTTTTAAAACCTCTTCCTAGATCTGCAAATGGATGGCAGCTTTATATGCTCTACTGTGTCTGGAGATAGCCCTTTGTCTCTGTACTGTCTTTATGAGAATGAAATGGAACTTCTTCCCTCCCCCACTCCTTGACTCTGGCATGAAAAATGTTCAACAAAGATGTGAAAGAGATACCAGGGTATACCACTGGCATCCCCCCGCCCAACACACACACACATATACACACGGACACAGTTTGCTTATGAAGACCAGAATGCTTCCAGGATCTATTGCATTACTCCATACCTTGCCTATTGCTATCCAATATCGATTCATTGTTTTCCTGGGAACTCTTGTTACCAGCTACAGAAAAGAAAGAAGATGAGGAGTGTGGAGAAGGAGCAATGAATACAGTAGTCCTAATGCTTCTTATGTCACAGCATCGACTTATCAGAGACCCAGCTGCTTGGCTTCTAGTTGTTATAGACCTTGCATTATTTTTATCTAGTAACAGCTTTGTGGGGGTGGGGGGAACTACTTCTTACATTTGTCAGTCCAATTCATATTTTTGTAGGATTAGAAAATCCTTCCAGGCTCTGGCAATTTGTATGAAAGTTTTGCTGTAAATTTCTGTCTTCTATTTTTTCCTTCTAAAAGGGAGCCATCAACCAGACACCATTTTCAACTGGGAACTGTGGGTGATCTTTAAAATTGCTTGGGATAAGGGGACCATACAAACCATTGCTATGGCCCAACCCTGGGGCCTGTATTCCTGGGTGGTCTTGTTTTAACTGTTGCTATTTAATTATTGATGGCTTACTGACACAAGACATGGAAGCCTTAGGGAAAATGAAATCCTATGTGCTAGTTTCTTTAGATGAATCTTCTTTGAGGTGTAAGTGTCCCTCTAAGAAATACAGTGAGGCTTGATTCAGGGAGTCATTCCAAATACGGCCAGGGAAAGGCAGCAGTGGCGACTCATTCATTGGTGGGATCTACTGACGCACCTTGACGGCCAGGCATCCTCACACTCTTTAATACTCCCTCCTAGGATAAAAACAACAGTGAGAACCACTTACTTAAAGGAACTGATTTCCCCTATTAATACTCTCATCCTGGGAAGCACTTAGAAAAATGGTAATTCACTCCACAGATATGTGCAAGGAACTTTGCTGGGTATATAGTGATGGAGGATGACTCTTGTCTTTAGAAAACTCACATCCTAATCAGAGAGAGCTAAGGAGTTCAGAAGAAAGGCTAACTGAAGGTAGATAGTGATCAGAAACCTCAGTGCCCATTTCCCGGAGTCTGTAGGTTAATGCCAGTTTGGAAGAATCTGCATGAGTTCCATGGATGACATGGCGTTTTATAATGGCCCCTGAAGGAGGAGTAAGATTTGTCCAGGCAAAGTTAGAATGGATTTCAGGCTAAAGAAATGGCTGGAACAAAGACAGGAAGGTAGCATCTTTCAAGGCAAGCATGGCTGATAATACAGATCAGCTCTTTATCGTCAACTATGATTCATGCCTTTTTATTTTCTGATGTCCCCATTTTAACGGAAGAGTTTGGGTTGCCTCCTAACACATTTGCTGTTGTGCACAACTGTCATCTCCTTCCCATGCGGACCCTTACCCAGGTGATAAAAGCTTGGCAAAGTCAAGTGGCCTGAAAATCTCTAAGATCCACTTTTTCTTGCCATTATTATTCTTTATTGAGCACCTACTATGTGCTCCAGGCAGAATGAACCTTGTTAAAGGCTCAAGTTCCTTCAGTCTTCATGTAGTCCATTGATTTGTTTCTTCCACAGGTTATTTCCCCTTGAACATCCCTGGATTTACAGTGTTTTTCTAATAATTCTGAAAAGTATTTCAAGTTGACTGTGTGTATAGGTAGGGTTTTTATTTAGGGCCATCATGACCCCAAAATCACCACCCTGGTCCAATGCCCAAAATGCCTCCTTTAGAGCTTGAACAGTCGGCTTTGCTGCCTCTCCAGCTGCTGTGTGGGCACCATCGTGACCTGTTGTCTCAGCTCCGCTGCATCTGACATAATCTGATTATTTGCTGAGGCTCCGTTGGTTTGGGGATGGGGAGGAGCTGAGCCTGGAGGAGTTAAGAAGGCTACAGTCCAAGCAGCCTGGACGGGCTGGAATCAAGTTCACAATATTGACTGAAACGGGCCTGAGCATGCTTCTGCCCCTTTTTTTCTTTTCTTTTTTTTTTAAGCAACAGTTTTGCTTTAATAGGACTTGAAATTTTTAACCCAGTTTTGCTTTGGGGGAAAATGTATTAACCATATGCCTTGTCAAGATATCACGTTTTTTAAATTTCCGAATGAAAGTCACCTCTCAGCGCCGGGGTTCTCTCTAGGAGCACACCTGCCTGTTAATCACGGTCTCTAGCTTTTTATTTCCATTTGCAAATGGGGATGCTTAGCAGCAGCCTCAGAAGGAGTGACTGTCTCATCAGCGTGACGAAGGGCTGATGAAATACGTACAGGTACCTGGCAGGGTACCGTGAAATCAATCCCTGGGCCCTTTAAATCTCCAAGAAGAAGGAAGTGTGAGTAGTCAACACAGACGTTAACTGATGGCGGACAGGTGAGCCCAAGGTCCTGGTTGGTGACCCAGCCTGGTGAGTTCTGACTGTAGTTATTGCATAAATAGGATTGTCAAAGCAAAAGAAAATGTTTTTTAAAAGAAAAGGAAAAAATCACTCATAACCCAATACACCTCCAAGGACCTTTTCATCATTGTTTTAGTCCATTCATATGTTGACATTTTTCGTTACGTGGCTTTAATACCATTTTATGTGCTTCCTTTTTCTTTTTAACTTAACATGATGGCTTGCACTGCTATTGTCTATTTGGTATTGTAGTTAGTCTTTTCCTTTTTAATCAAATTATTATGACATTTATAGAGGTTCAGGGAAGCCCTGTAAGTAGCATGTGGGTGGTTTTCATTTGTTTTTCAGAAAACTGAAGGGCTGACTCGAGGGCGCCTCAGCTTAATATTTAAGAGGCCTCTGATTTCTAATAATTGGGTACTGAGATTTATTTGTATCATTCTTTACTACCCACATGGACGACTTGCACATGTTAATTCTCGGGTATTTTATAATAATATTGACGACAAAGTGTATCTATAAACAAAGCAGGCAGGTGGCCATAACTGGGGTGGGTTCCACAGATAGTCCCATCTTCCCCCAGAATCCCCCCCTGAACTGAAGGCTTCATGCATTGTCAAATGTCAGTACTTGATCATTTAATTCATGTCAATAACGGCCCCAGCTTGGTGGTGTGTTCACCAGGTAAAATGTGTGCCTACCTTGCACAGAGCACTGAGGGACAGCCTAGAATAAAGGAGGCTGGGGGAGGGCTGCCAGGCAGGGGCTTTGGGGGCTGCCTGGGAGGAGATGTGAGCAGGGTGCTGTGGGAGGAGCTGCAGAACAGCCAGGGGGCAGCATGGGAGCATTTTGCACCTCGAGAAGGAGGAGAGACAAATGGAAGAGGCAGATGAACACAACTTCACCTCTTTTCCTGAGCCCAGCCTCGGCGGGTGATGGATGACTTCTTGTCATCTTTTGTGTTTCTTCAGCAGCAGCTAAAACGGAATCTCCCCACTGAGACCAGAAGTAGAAAACTGGAAGTCTGTGGGCCATACATGGCCTGCAGAACTTTTTTGTTTCTTGGTCTTCACAGTTTTATTTTGTTTTGTTTAATTTGAGATGTTATTTATATATAATAAAATTAACACTTTTTAAATGCAGAGTTTGATCAGTTTTGGTCATGCTATGTAACTGTGTAACCACCACAGCACATCAAGACCAGTTCTCCCACTCTGAAAAGTTTCCCCTAGTCCCTTTGGACTCAATTCCCCTCCCCATCCCTGCCCCTGGCGGCCTCCGATCTGCTTTCTGACAATAGAGTTTTTCCTTTTGTAGAATTTCTTAAAAATGGAATTATGCACTTGTGTAGTCTTTTGTGTATGACTTTTTTCACTAATATAGAAGTTTAGAAATTCATCCCTGTTGTTGTATCAGTAATGCATTCCTTTTCATTGCCAAGTAATATTCCATAGTAGGGATATACTGCAATCTCTTTGTCTATTCACCAGGTTATGAACTTATAAATTGCTTCCAATTTGGAGTGATTATAATTAATGGTGTTATGGCACTTGTGTGCACATCTTTTTGTGAGCATCAGTTTTTATTTCTCTAGGGTAAATGTCTAGGGGTGGGACTGCTGGGTCACATGGCAAATAGATGTTTAATTCTGCATGAACCTGTCAGGCTGTTTCCAAAGCGGTTAAACCATCTTGCCTTTCCGTAGCAACACACGCGAGTCCGGTTGCTCTGCCTAGTTACTCCTAAAGCATTCACACTGGCTGCCAGCAGCGAAAACTCAGATCCCATAGAGAGGCCCGTGGGCTCCAGCTCACCCCAGTTCCTGTTCGATGCATTTTGCTCACGTATGTTATCCACCTCTTGTCGGTCGATGTCTGACCTCTGCCTTAGACATGCTTCTTAGCAACGTTGTGTCCCACGGTGTGTGTAAGGCATCGTGCTTGGGAGCAGGATCTGTGGAGAAGGCAAATCTGCGTTGGAATCTCAGTCTTTCTGAGCTGTCGCTATGGACAAGTTATTTAACTTCCCTCAGCACGAGTTTCTTCATCTGTAAAATGCTCAGGTTACCTTATTCAATGGCTTGTTGTAAAAATGCAGTGATACCCAGCACAGGGCCAGGCCCATGGAAAATGTGCAGTGGGCCTTGCACAGGTGGTACCTCCTGGTGTCACAGTCTATAGTCCAGTAATTCTTGTATGTGTAGTATTGTGTGTTAGTATCATGATATAGTCTAGGACGTGTGTGTGTGAGACATAAACACCTGTACCCGACCCCCAGGGATCCCAGTGACAGTCTCCTGGGCCAGACCTGAGCGTATGCACTGTTTAAAAGTTCCACGGGTAATTGGGGTGAGCATCCCTGGTCAACACACATTGTTTGACCAGGAAGACAGTAACCAGGAGCCGTACACTCTAAACTCAGTTCTACCGCTGACTAGCTGTGTGACCTCGGGCAACTCACTTAACCTCTCTGACGGAGCAAGTTTACCTGAGATCTGACTCTCCGGCCAGTTTGGTCTTTCACAATTACTAGGTTCTTTCTGGCACACAGTGGCTGCAGTTGGAGACAGATGAGTTGAGAGCTATCCCTGCTTTCTGAGTAATAATGTCAGTCGGCTAACCTTCCAGTGAAGACCAGGAAGTAGACTCCTCCTTTAAGTGATGGACACAGCAGTACGTCCAAATCCTGAGTCGAGGACACGGTTCCAGGGGTGTTAAGCAGGTGGCCACTCATTCTGACGCCCCTCCCACGCAGGCTGTGGGAGTGCTGAGGACAGTATTTCTAGCCAGTCCACATAGCTTCATACCATTTCTAATACCTGCATTAACAATTATTAGTTATGCTTATTAAGAGTAGCTAATTAATAAGATACACATAGCTGCCACACTCTTAGTAGCTGCCTCTGAAATATGGCTTTTCATTCGCCTTTTAAATGTGAAGGAAACGCCCCAGAAGTGTGTATTCCCATGAGGCCCCCTGCTCTGGAGTGTGGATTCAAATAAATGCACACATGTAGGCCACACTATCTACACGGAAGCATCTTAAAGTTAATTACGGAGAGTATAACAGATGATTCATCCCCAAGGTTCCATCCAAACCGAAGAGTCAACAATGCCACACGTGAAGGGTCTGAATAAGAGCACTGTTTGTCAGCACAGTTTCTCCTCATCCTAAGTCCCTTTTTCTGGAAACTACCATGAACCCCCTGAGCCGTGTTAGTGGCCTTCCCGTCCCCCTGCTCTCTCAGACCTGCCTCTTTCCTGGCTGCTTGTTTCAGGCCAGGGAAGATGCCAACCTCTGCAAAGCGGCATCTTTATTTACACATTTTGCTGCAGTCTTTCCCAAACTTCAGTGATTTGAGTAATACCATCACAATATGCTTTTTTGGTCCCATCTGCCTAACACCTCTACTGCTGTTTTCCTTTAAATGGGCACCCTTTTGTTTTAAACTTAAATACCTTCTTTAGGTATATCACGCAGAGAATTATCCATGGTTCGAATATGCTCATTATTATGTTAATTCACATTGTAAAATAAATTAATAAGTACATACATGGAGTGTTAAGAGAGTTCATGAATATTCAAAATAAAAAGAAATCATCTCCATGTGCCTAGAGTCAGCCGTGGTACTTCCAGGCATCTACACACGGCACTATGGGAACCTGGCTGGGCTCTACTGGGGTTTCCTTGCCCATCTCCCCCCTACCCCTGCCCCCCAGACTGTGGGTCCCTGGAGGGGAGGACAGGCTTTCATCTGTGTCTCCATGTCAGTAAGCCTGGTGCATGATATACATTCAGTAAATGTTTGATGAATGAATGTTTCTCTGACCACCACAAGTGAAATTCCATGAGCAAACAGAAATACCTGCTATTTTCTCTCACTGTGAGTCCCCAACTCTGGTCAACTTGGGCGCACAAACGTGGACTCAACACAGAAAGAAGAACCAAAACCCGTGAGAGTGAAGGGATGCCTGTGCTTCTGCCTCCTGAAACTTCCGAAATGACAGACGTGTGATTCATTTCATTCCCCTCATGTTAAGATTCTTAGAGACATGTTGATCTTAACAGATAGCACCTACCTTGAATTTTTCTGCATGGTGTTTACTGCTGTCATTTCAGATGAAAGCATCTGCATTTAATTACAGAAAAGCATTTTAACAGTTCAAAATTTCTAACTCGGGGATTGATGAATTCTATAAGCATTAGTAAGAAACACATTGAGTAGAAGAAAAGGGGCCTAAATATTTAGATATATAAAAAGCATCTAATTTTCCTAAGCCTTTCAAAAATATTTTTCTTAATGTTTAAAGTGAGAAAGATAAACAGACTTGTTGGTTTATTTGCATGGGTTTTGCCTTTTCCCCCACAATTGCTGAGATGGTTTTGTTTATAGAAAGGGAGGTGGTGCCAACCTCAAGAGGCAGTTGCCCGGCTCAATCTGGGACATTGTGAATGGTCTCCAGCTTACTTTATGCGCACCTTGCAAATATGGCACCAGTCCATTATGGACAGTTCCTTCTTACCCTGTTCAGAAAGGCACCGAGCTGGGGGCAGGCGGAGGGGATAGGGGGGAGGCATCGTGTGCCCCTGGGGCTAGCATCTCCCCACCCCAGCAGCCCTGGAATGAGAGACGCCTGGTGAAGGGGGGGGGGACTTCCTCCGGGGGGGGCCTTTCACTCCCCACGTGGCCCGTCCACTGAGGTTAATGACGGTCACTTCAAACCAAAAGCAGAAGAGGCTACATTTATGTCTCTCATCATTTTTTGCTGCCTTTTGGAAAGTTTGATCAAAAGTACAAATGGTTATGCAAGATCATTAAGCACTACCACCTAACGTGGCACCGAGTGCTCTGAGGACAAATTGTTTCAGAAAGAGCCTGTCCCCCCTGCTCGCCCACAGAGGGTTTTGTTTGCTGAGTGTTCCGTGTCTAGAGAAAAATGTAAGGAAGGGAAATGAGTATATGAATTCAAGTGGGCACATCCAGGGAAATTCAGAAGGATTATCTCAAGGTCTGCGTGTCGTATTCTGTGCTCTATAAAGTGGGGTATGTCTGCTTGCTTGTTTGAAGCCTGATGGCCTTCAATTAACTGGCCCCAACTCTCAATTGGAGCTGGTTCTGAGGCTTTCTCCTCGGCCCCTGAGATTTGTAAGTGTTCTGTAATTTTTGTAGCACCGACATTGTTCCTCGGCCTGATTTACATGCATTCGGGGACTAGCCCCAGGGAACTAGCTTCGGATTTCAGGGTGTGTGTAGTACTGACAGAAAATACCGGGGCTCCAATACCGGGGCTCCGTTCTCTATCCGCTTCTGCACTATTGAACGCGAAATGTCTTCATAGTGAAGAAACGTGGGATTGCTGAAATAAGCGTGCTCGTCAGTCCATTTGTTTTGGTCAAGAGTAAAACTATGAAGCATAAACTAAGCAAACCTGTGCGCGACCCTCCTCTGTCATTTCCTTGGTCAGACACTGTTTCCTTAGTTTTCTTCATTTGGGCTGAGTCTCCAAGAAGAAAAAATAATCACCCCATCTTTGTTAGTGTGCACTGCGGAATGTGTTTGAGCAAAGAGTCGGGTCATAGCACCCAGAGGCCGTCTTCTTTTCTGCTGAGGAATTGTGTTTTCTTGAGTATGTTCTGAGCTGCAGGAACAAATCATTAAGTGACACAAGAGAACAGGAAGAGAGAAGTATTCAAAAATTCTGTGACCCCTGCTGCAGGGGTGGCTGACAGAAGACACTGGCTTTAATTGCTTGTTTCTCTCTTGCCAGTTTTTGTCTCAATAAAACATTCCCGTGATCGCAAGGCAAAAGGTGATTGGGAAGGCGACATTTTTATTTTAATGGTTCTATCGATTTTTCTTTATTCAGAATGATCAAGAAAATAGTTTTCTAGGTATAATCAAATAGCATTTGTCCACAAATCATACTAGTTAAGCAGAAAGAGCCATATTAATTAGCACTGCACAGGAAATGGGATTTAAACACCAACCTGCTGATCGTTTGCTTCTTTTCTGTTCTTGGTATTTTGAAAAAGAATATTTGATTATATATATCCGCTCTCAACGGAGAAATAACAGAGCTTTGTTTCATAACAAGAAAATAAAGCAGCTACCAAAAAAATGTTTCTCTGTATTAGCATATGTATATTTGTTTTAAATTCTTTTCTTCGCCCTGTAGCAGGGCACATTCGGATTTTTTTTTATCTACTTCCCTACTTTTTAAAAAGAACATCCAGGTTGGTGTATTTACATTTTAAAATAAGAGCGTTCATTTGCTTTGGAATGGAAGCTTCCAGCAGCATTGTGGATTCATAAGCTAATAGATTTAGCAAATCATGTCAGAGAAACCTTAAAGCTGGTCTCCATCACAGATTACTGTAAATAGAACAGCCAGAATCCCTGTTCCCTAGAGCAGTGTTATATATTTATATTTAAATATATATATATATTTAAAAATTGGAAGCAAAAAGCTAGAGTCCTAGCTGTGGCACGGTGCCCTTCTTGCGATGGTCACCCCAAGTCGGTGGACCCCTGGCTTATCAAACCTCGAGATGAGTGGATAAGCCACTCTGTCTTCACAACTCCGTGCATATTGTCTCACACGCTGAGCAAGGTTCACCCCTCGGCTGCCCGGGGAGCCTTCCCCCAGTTTCTGCTGACACCAGCAGAACACCACTGTGTTTATTGAAAACCATCGATGTAAATTCTTCCTGATGAAACCGAGAAAGGGGAAAGAAATTCTAACTTCAATATTTTAAGTTTAATAAATTATTGCGTCAAGTTAGGACAACACAGAGCTATTGCTTAGCAACACTGGATTAGGCAGAAAATAATTTAAGCTACCAAATGAGAAACACTTGTAATCGAATCTGCTCTAACACTTGTTTTACCACATGGCTTAACACCCTTTCGCTCACACATGGTTAAACACATGTTTGAACTGATGTTTTAACACCCGCCTCACACATCTTTATGCTCTTTGCTCCCATATGCTCAAACACATGCTTTGACACCCTGTGCGGACTGGTCGCTGAACACAGGCAGAGTATTGTCTGGGGTCTCCTTGCCTAGAATTTGTTGGTTAGGAGCATGCAGCCAACGACTGGTGCCCAGTAAAGCCATAGCACTTTCTGTCAGATGACCTCCACTCTCGGGTGCCTTCCGCCGTCATCTGGAGAAGAGCATCTTCTTGGAGACCCCCATCACCGTGGTCCTCTCTGTCTCCTCTACACCCAAGGGGTGGCCTTCCCAGGTATCTCAGCGATGGGTGTGTCCTGTCACTAAATATTGTTTCCCACCCTGGCCGGTCTATGTGTGTTTTCCCAAACTGCCAAGTCCTAACGTCTGACTCACGGCCAGATGTGGAACTGAGGTGATTTTTTTTCCCCTCTTAAGTTTCACTTGGCAATTTCAGCAGCGTGGAAAATGTACATATACCAGAATAGGGTGCTTGTGTTGCAGGAGTCTGAACATAAGTGGAAAAAGCTTGCCTCCCCTTTCGTGGGTCTAATTGTTTGGAACCTCTCTCTTTTCTTTTCCTTGTGGCATTTGTCATCGCCTTAGTCGAGGTGGCTGTCTCCTGTTCACTCTCACCACCCAGACCAGCCATGGGCAGAGTCACAAAAGGCTGCCTCTGCCTCCTAATGTCTGTGGCAGCGGTCTAGAGTGTGAGCTTCTGAGCTGGACTGCTTGGGCTTCCTCATCTGTGAAATGGGAATAATAATAGTACAACTACCCTTCAACTTCCTCATCTATTGAATTGATTGAATGACTCAACACATATAGATCACTTACACGGGATCTACCACATAGTAAGTGCTCAAAAAAAACCAGTAGCTCTTAATTCAAGTAGAATAAAAATGTGACAATGACCTAAATGTAAACAGTGTTAGTTTACAAAATGTGGCCTATCCATATCTGAACATTGGGAGGTAAAACAATATCCCCATTTTTTATAGACAGGCACACTAAGACCCAAATAGCTTACGAACTCTGCCAGAAACTGCATAGCTGGTAGGTAGTGAGATCGGATGTTGAATGCTGGTCCTCTGACATCTAAGTCAGCGTTTTGCCTACCGTTACAAGGCTAGGCCTGTAAAATGTACACAGAAGTACCAGAAATCGCCCTCCCTATCTAAGAGCTTACGGAGGAGGAAAGATACTGACAAATGAAAAACAACTTCCATTTATTGAGAGAAAACTATGAGCCAGCCCTAAACTAGGTACTTTGTAATAAATCATCTCTCTTAATCTTTACAACAAGCGATTTGACAGGTAAGAAAACTGAGGCCCAAAAAGCATAATTAACTTATCCTGAGTCCAAGAACTGATAAGTAGCAGAACTAGAATTTGAACGCAAGCCTGATTCCAAATAAAACCCATACCTTTAACCATTACTCATATTGGCTCTCAACCAACAACAATAAATGAGTTCAGAGACAAACTGTAACTATTGTGTAAATCAATTTTGGATGAAGTCTATTCTTCCCTTAATCATTCCTAGTTATGCTGCTGTATGATTGTTTGATTGTTTTTTTCATTTTTAACATTATAAAGTGGATAAGCATAACAAGAAATAAAAGTCACTGCTGTTATAGGAAAGCATTTGGAAATTAAATCCACACTTAGGCTGTGCCGCTTAACCTTCGTGGAAATTCTCCTTTACAGGTAATTGTGCTCACAATTATCTGACAACAAGAATCATTTCAACTCCACGGCTTTCAGGTCCCACGGAGTGTTAATGGATGCTAAATTAAATTATTTGAAAATACATTCTCCTTCCTTGGCTGACCTCTAAAAGGTCAGTATTAAGGAAACTGCATTAGGAACGATACCCTTGAGTTTGGTGGGTCGGAAGAGCATTTTTCATTATTGTCCATTAATAACTCAAGCTGTCTTCGGAGCTGGCGCTACAGATAACTCCGAGGTGACTGGAATCCTTGAGCTCACTTTCCATGTTAAATTGGTTTGGACCCAGATGCGGAGACTAACAATCAGACCATTTAAACACAGACCAAGATCCGCCAGGAATAGCAACACTTGGATGCCTGACTCGGAGATGTAAGCAGGAATCAGTGATTGCTTCGAAGGGCGGAAAGATCCCAGAGGAAAATTTGGGGGGTTCTTCATTCTCTTCATTCCATCTTTGCCCCGAACACAGAATTGTTAGTACAAATACCTGGCAGCGTCGACACACAGGTGCAGATTTGGATGCTAGTAAGCCTCGCTCGGGTTTCTTTGTAGTTTAACTGACTTTCACTGTGTCGAGGTTCAAGATCAAATGCTCGCATTTTCGTGTAGCCTTTGCCAAATTTCCAAACCTCTAAGCACAAAATCCTCAGCCTTCATTTCTTCGCTTGCCTGGAAATCTAGGTAGCACTGAGCCAAAAGTAGAAGTTATGAAGTGAGATTATACTTGATTAGGAACGAGAAAAAAAAGTCCCCTGTCCAGAAATGCAGATGTGCGCGGCGTTCCTAGGGGAACGTTGGTATTTGATCTCCGAGTCTTAAAGGTTCATGTTCCCAACATTAAGAGATGCAGGGAGCCAACTTTTATTTGTAACTAATGCTGAAATTACTCTGGAGATCCTAAGCGTATCGCATTACAAATCAGTGGGCTTTGGACGCCCCACGGCTCGCGAGTTACAAACATCACTGTGAGAGGAAGGGGCAACAAGTGAAGGACGTCATTTCTGAACTTGACTTACACCGTGGTGGCGTGATCGTGAGTACACTGTGTGAGAGTGTTCATTTCAGCGAGGGAAAGAAAAGGGAGCCTATGAACTCCGTGAGCCCACACCCCGAGGAAAGAACCAGGAAGGAGCGGCCTCCTTTGTGGAGGGGGATTGGTGTGGGGCCAGGGGGGCAGCAGTTGACTCGGGCTGCAATATCGTCCTCCTTTTTTTAATACCTAACTTTATGACCTGGAACACATCGCTTATTTATTGAGCAAGGCCTCCATTTTGGCGAAGTGAAATCCTAGGTATTCACAAAACACTACCCTTCAGCAAACACAATGCCTATAGCCATCCATGGAAAAGACACACGGAGCCGAGATTTCGCTTCAAGGGGGAAACTTTCGTGGGACCAAATCCAATATTAAAGTCAAGACTGGTTATGGGCATTAATGTGTCACACAGCTGCCTTTTTTTAAAACCTTAATAAACTGTATTTTTATAATAGGTACCTGGTACTCTCTGGTATTAATTAATTGGACTTCCTTTTTGGCTAGACCTTTCTTATTTTAAACCAAATAGTGATCTAATTATTATTTTTAATTAATGACTTTAATTCCAACAACAATATAAAAAAAAAGACGGGTAAATCTGTATCTTGGTTACAGGAATGAACTTTTATAGGCAAAATTATACCTTTCATACTTTTGCCAGTAACATCTACTGTATGTGTTTGCTTTTCCTGTGAGGTTTATCTGCCCTTGCTATGAAATGTTTTTGTTGGGGAATGAAATCTATTAAATCATCAAACTTTGGGAATCATTTTTAAAGGGATCAGAATATCTGATCTTTGAAGTATTCCTAAAATTTGAAATAGAATGCATTATGTAAAAAAATTAATGTACAGTATATTATAAAATAAGTGTAAGCATATGGTATATTTTAAGTGGACAATATAAGAGGAAAATATAGGAAAATGAAACTCCCCATACATATCATCTGCATCACACTAATAAATTCAGATTCAGGTTGTGGCATTTGAACATTTGCTGCTTCACTCTTCCTCACTAATGATATTTTTCAGATCCTCAATTTTGATAGATGCACTGTGGAGTAGAGAAATAATCATTATTTAGGTTGCTGAAAATAGCTTACCAAAATTGATAATGAAAACTGTTCAGGTGTTCTGTCAAGATCCTTTCCAATTAGCATTGAGGTCTTGAAGGGCCAGACTTAGCGTTTTATTAATATGTTAGGTTTATTAATGTAGCTTTTGATATATGTATGGTGTGAATATCTAATACATCTCATGATATTGCATAATTATGGTGCTTTTAATTTGTTATACCCCAGTCTGTTCTGTGGTCTTATTTAAAATTCAGAATTACGTACTTCATAGTTCCATAACTAACAACTCATTAGGAAGGCATGCCCTGTACTTGAGGTTACTGCTACGGCACTCTATGCTGAACAGTAAACTAGAGAAATGGCTGACTGCCTAACTGTCATTGACCAGTTTAAATATTTAAAGTTATCATCTGACCCTTTGTCTAACCACTTGTACAAAATGAAATAAAGGTGTGCATAAACCAGGGAAAAGGGGGTTTCTTTCAAATAGTGTTTTCTAAATGAATAAAATAATTGTGCTGTCAATATCAGATACTTAGAATATATATATCTCACCATGTTGATAATCTATCAATCTATTATTTTTTAAAGATAAATGGCCCAGTTTTTTTTTCTTGGTATTTTTCAAAAAGACATTAAAAATTTAAGCTTGTCATTCTACAGTGATCAAATTCAGATCCGTTGTTAGTTATAAGAATTTTATAGCCCAGCTGGTGTGGCTCAGTGGTTGAGCATCGACCCTTGAATCAAGAGGTCATGGTTAGATTCCCAGTCAGGGCACATACCCATGCTGTGGGCTCAATCCCCAGTAGTGGGTGTGCTGGAGGCAACCAATCAATGATTCTCATCATTGATGTTTCTCTCCCTCTCTCCCTCTCCCTTCCTCTCTCTGAAATCAATAAAAAATATTTAGAAATAAATAAATACATAAAATGTTTTTAAAAAGAATTTTATATTCCTGTCTTTTCTATTGTATCTTAAATGATAGCTTTGGGCTTGTTTCTGTCTTTCCCTCCAAATGATGAGAAATTGAGATTCAGTCTCTTGCTTATTGAGGTGTTTCTTACCTATATTGTTTAGACCTCCTCTCACTAATAAATAGCTGAATGATGTTAAAAGTAGTCCAGCATAATGTTATAGCTATAGTGCTGTGATTTAACTAACGTTTATTCTGTCTCTGCATGATAAAAGTAGTGTTAGCTTCAGTAGGGACCCAAGCATGGGGTGATGTGAAGATATGAGGCAACAAGATCATTCGAGTCTGCTTGTAGACGCTGCATTCATCACAGTTCTTAGATTCAGGAGGATGGAATCATCTAGCTAATTTAAGCAGAAAGATTTATGAGACAAGCCAGCGAAGCTCTTCTGGATGCTACGCAGCAGCGAAAGAGACCAATCAGATGGCCTTGGAGAGCTCAGGGCTATAGTCTTACCCGACATGTCACCAGGATACAGGCACCAGGCTCCATAGTCCCTGCCAGAGCTATCCCAGAAGAACCAAATGCACCCTCCCCCCTTAAGCGCGCGCACACACATGCACACGCTCACCCCAGAAGTAGCTGTCTGTTCCCATGCACTGCCTCATATTGCTCACATTCGCTTTCCAAGTCTTGTACAGACATCAGCCTCGCAGAACCTGCGCCACGTCTGGAACCTGGTTGCAAGAAAACTCGAAAATGTAGTTCTTAGCTTTCTAGCCTTCCCAGTTTAAGAAAACTGCTAAACAGGATCAAAATCTGTGTGGACTGAGCCAATGCACAGTACCCCCCACCCCCAGCGATGCTGTGAAGTGGTGATTCTCAAATTGTGTTTACCTGAAGGTTGTCAAGGAGGAGGAAGAGACCAAGGAGGCAGGACTTCATCTGGAGCAGCTCCATGCTCATCTGGTCATCTGGGGGGCACGTCCGTAATTGTTGGTTTGAAAAGTTTTCTCCAACCAGATACCGCATACGGCCTTTCCCACTCTGCACCGTAATTGCTTAAACCAATAGACACCGAGGAAACCTGGACTTTTGCTACCAGGTCACTACGCCACCTCACCTCATCCCTACTTGTTAGCCAACAACAAAACCCAAGCCTGCTCTGCCACCCAGAAACTGACCATTAAACTGATGCTTCTTTCATGCTTAAAATAGGCTTCCGAGGATTTTGTTTTTGTTATAGTTTATATAGTTTTCTTCCACACACCCACAAAAGCTGAGTTTGTTGAACTATTTGTAATTTAAAAAATAGAACTTAGCAGGTGTGGCTCAGTTGGTTGAGCGTCATCCATGAACCAAAAAATCACTAGCTAAATTCCCACTCAGGGTACAGGACTGGGTTGTGGATTCAATCCCCAGGAGGCAGCCAATGGATCTCTTTCTCTCTCTCCTTCTCTCTCTCTATCTCCATGTTTCTTCCTCTCTCCCACCCTTTCTCTCTAAAATCAATTAAAAAATATATAAAAATAGAACTTAGACATTTTTAAAATATGAATCTCATATTTATTGTTGACTGTATTGAAATTACCCAAAGGTACAGAGAACCAAATAAAAGTCCCTGTCAGCCTCATCGTTCATTGAACCATTGCTAACTCTTTAATATGCATTTTCTATGCATATTTTACGAATGAATAAATGAATGTTTTGTTGGCATTTTAGGTTTTAGAAACCTGTCTGTGATTTACTGCTGCTATAAATAAAAAAAAATTAAGTTATTGTCCTCATTTGGCAGTTGATGTATTTTAGCATTAAGAATATAGAATCTGCCAGAATTACTTACTTGAGTATGGCTCATAAACTATAAAAGTCTGTTCGGCTCACCTAATTGCCTTTTAGGGTTTTTTTCCTACCTTCAGCTGCAAAGCATCAAACCCAAATTAGCAGCTGCAGTCCTGGTTGCACTTTATTAAGTATATGGTCAACGTTTTCCCCCCTGTGCCAGAGAAGTTTATTTAGGTAAGAGGTTGATAACATTTTCACCCCGAATAAAGAAGTTGTTTCTTTTCTGCTAGACCGTTCCACGCTGATACCATTCAGGAAGTTCAACATGAAGGGTCATTGCTTCTCTCTCATATAAATGGACCCATCCTTCCACTGTGTCCGCCGGCTTATAAAATAGATCATTTCACATGCAAAATTGAAAACGTCTGTAGTGAATGTACAGGGTATGTGCATTCGTTCGGGCTTGTTGAATTATAAAATAATCCAGAAACATTTGTATTTTGAAAAAGACTGGGCCTCCACCACAGGCTGATATGCGATGTTCACAGTTTATCCCCGGGCAAATGTAGATAAGTCTATATAAACATGTTCCATTGATTACAAGAGCAGATGTAAGCTTGGGGATATTTGTGTTACTACTTCAGTTTTTTTGCAAGGTAAGCCCGAATATGCCTTACATAGAGAACTGTTTTTCTAAAAGTCATAAGAATGGAAACACTCATCTCTAATATTTTACGCCATGCCAGCTACCTCTTCGACAAGACTCTGTTAAGTATTCTTCTTATTAGAGATATTTCTAAAGGAGTGTTCTGCATAGTAATTGGAGCATGACACCATACTCCTGACAGGAAAGAGTTCCTGAATATTCCACGTAAGAACTGAAGACGTGTTTTCATGACGTGGCATATTTCAGAAATTTCCATCATTCAGTGATTTCGTTTTTAACGGCCAAATACACCAATAAATGCTACCCATCACATTTATACCAAAGTCGTGCTGTGCATATATACTTAGATCCGTCATGTAGCCTTTCCCACTTAGCAATTTCCTGGAACATTGCCCCTTGACATTAAATATTCTCCTGGAAGGATGGTTAAGACTTGCACAGTGCCCCTCACAGGAGAGTAAAGAGCAGTCAGTCCTTACTTTATGGGTAGAAATCCACAGCGAGCAAGTTGGTGCTGTCCCCAGGGTTGCCGGTGGCTTTCTAAACCACGGCGTGCTGGTCCTCGAATGTCTGTAGTCAGTTTTCTTAAGGATTCTGCACAGTCTGTTGTTTTTGGATTTCATCAAATTAATGTCACTAGATATGCCTTATAATTGGGGTAAAATACTACTTTCAAATATTTTCTCCTCCAGCTTCTTTCTGATTAGATATCACCTTTTCTCCACCATATTTTCCCTTTACCTCACTCACCTTCTTCTAAATGCCTGGTTATTCTCTGCCTTTGCTTTTTTAGTCACCACTTATTCCAAGGAATGGGTTCCCTTGGGAGGCGGGGGGGGGGGGGGCTCTTTTGTCAGTGTCTGGGTGCTTTGCTAACAAACACTCCAGGAAAGGGACAAACAGTTGGAGCTCTGTATTTCTATAGATAAAGAGTTTAGGATGAAGATGTTTGACCCAGTCCCAGTGCCCCTAACAGTGTCTGTCTTCCTGGGCAAGGCCCCTGTTGGCCCTCTGCATCCTTCCCAGCTACCCTGCTTTCTCTTCACCTGCATTCTAGCCAGACCCAACTCCTCCCTACTCCCCAGACACGCCTCAAGCTCTCACGCTATTCCTCCCGTCTGAACATTTACCTCCCCCTAGCCCCCACCAAAAGCCTACCCATCTTCCAGCATCATTTCTCCTGAGATGCTACATCCTGAAGGAATGGAGGTGCCATTCTCCTGACCCTTCCAACAAGAGGGGCTCCATGTTGCTTTGATTGGACTCCTCCTATTGACGTATCTTGTTATGACAATGTTTTACTTATGTCAATATCTGTCTCATTCACCTGCTACATGGCAAGCTCCTTAAGAGTAGGAAGTGTTACCCTGGCTGGTATGGGTCAATTGGTTGAGCGTTGTCCCATGCACCGAATGGTCACCTGTTCAATTCCTAGGCAGGGCACATAACCAAGTTTTGGGTTGATCCCCAGTGTGGGTACATGCAGGAGGCAGCCAATCGATGTTTCTTGCTCACATAAATGTTTCTTTCTCTCCTTCTCTCTCTAAAATAAAAATAAAAATAAAATAAGATCCAAAATTATGTTAATTGTCTGAAATTATTTTTTAAGAGCAAGGAGGGTATCTCTCATATTTGACTCTCAAAAAGCCCTGAGCCCAGTTTCCTACACATAGAGGATGCTTGGTAACCACTGGCCCGTGAGAATTTTTTAACCTCTGATTTGGAACTATTGATTCTTCCCTGGTTAATGTATTTAACTTTTGTTCCTTTAATGATATTGCCGAATAAGTTTGGAGATTGTGGGTGGTTTATATAAAAGCATGCGGTGACCTGTCTTGGTTCTGTTTTTAAGCCATGCCCAGAGAGAGGTCAGTTTCAAGCTGAGGTTTACTCACAGCCAATGCTCTTGCCTGTTGACTTTTTTCCAGACCAGTAACATAACTTGCCTTGGAGAGCCTTGAGCCGTGCTCCTTAGCTCTGATTTCCAGAGTCCTCCTCACCTTCATCCGTCGGCATTGTTGTTCTTTTGTGTGTGTGAGATGGGGACCTTGGCTTTGGAGTAATGCTACATTGCAAGTCAAATTCTGCCTCAAAAGAACTTTTTCCCACAATTTTCTGCATTTCTGAACAGGTTACAAAATGTCACAATTCAGTCGGGCCAATTATTAGATTTTCATTTAATGGGCAGTTTTAATGTTCTCAGAGAATCAGAATAGTAATAGCATTTTAAACGACTGCATTCCATTTAAAGACTCGCAACCAGCTCGTCTCTCTTTGAGCACACCTAGTTATATTTTTGGGTATCATTTAAATTCAGGCTCCCAATCCATAGGAAAATCAATGAATTAATGAATAGCCTCATTTTTCAAACTTTTCAAATATTTTATCCTAATTATAAGGCATATCTAGTGACATTAATTTGATGAAATCCCAAATCATCATATTGTGCAGAATAGCCCTTACCAAGGAATAATTTACAGGATTTTAAGTTTAACAAATGTACTGGTTTTTTTAGGACCAGATCATGGCTTTGCTTACTGTGAGAAAAACTTTCTACTGCTAAGGTTTGGGGGCCATGTCAGTGTAGGTCAAACTTTGGGCTTTTCTTTTCATAGTTGTGTTTGTTTAGCATGTTTTATTTAGCCTATTAAATGAAAAGCATTCCTACCACTAATCATAATCACCCCTGACATTTGTGTAGCAAATTCTTATGAGTAAATCACTCCCACATGTACTGTCCCCAGGCTTGGTGAGGTTCAGGGTCACTCCCAGCCACACAGTGAGGAAATGGCAAAGCCAGCAGTGGAACCAAAGCTGGCCAAATCCAAGACCAGTGGCCTGACACACACGACTGGTGTGTGCTCGTGTGAACCACCCTGAATCCTGTGAGAACAGGATGGAGAAGGAGACAGCATAGTGATGACTGTTTGAATGATGTGTCTTCTACTGTGTCATCCATGGCTCATAAACTGTCCTTCTGGGACAACAACAGAGAGTGAATTCTTTAAATGGTGAGGCTACAGTCTGAGTGAAACACACAAAGTAGGCATCACCTAAGTCCTTCTTACCATCTGGTGGGCTCTGAATGGTGGTTCTGAATTTTAAACTTGTCCCTCTTTATCCTCATCAATTCTCCATCCATTCTCTAGCTGAAGACACCTGACACGTGCATAGTCTCAGGGAAGTAAAAATCACCTATAAACATCGTTTGATCGATCCTCACAGCACCCAGTAAGATAAGTCTAGAGTGGACATCTCAAGTCCCTCACTATTCCTTCAGTATTTAAGTGACCAAATGAATCATCAAACCTACATCTTCTGCTTTTCTGCCCATGATGTGCTCCATCTTTTTCAGGTACATCCTGCCTGAGGATCTTCATTCTTCTCTTCCCCTCCCTCATCAGCCCAAACATTGTAGGTGTCACATTACATTGGGCTAGCCAGACAATCACCCAAAATCTACTCGGGCAAATCTCCTTTTATTAGACCAGTACAGAAGCAAGTTGGAGGCCTCACATGTATTTTTGGCAAAAGCTCATGACCATGGAGTTACAAAAATCAGAGTCTTCCTGGGAATTCTCATCTTCTTAATTATGTCTTTGCTGGACCCCAGTGGGACTCCGTAACTATATGTGGACTAAATGGCATGGTGGAGCTGCATGGTATAAATCATCATATCACACACATATGTGTATGTAAGTGATGCAAATCCAGCTGAATGTATAATTCAAAAGGGAAGGAGGAAAAGGAATAAATGGGAGGGGGGCACTCAGTGGAGAGTCATTTCCCTTCCTCAAGAAGCTGTCATTAGTGGGACATGTGCCTATTAAGGGAAGCACATTGCGATAGACTTGCCCACCCCAGTTTTCACTGGCACTTCACTTCCACCACTCCCTCCCCCAACATAGACCGATGTGCTTCTGTTGCTAATGGAGATTGGTGCAGGTTCAAGGGATTTTGATTACATAACAACTGAGGCTGGGTCTTGGTCCAGGTGGATGACCCTCCCTCCCTAGTTCCTGACTCTGTCTGACCATAGTTCTGCCCTCACCAGCCCAACAGAGCATCAGAACTCACAAAAGTGCTAGATATTACTTAACCCTATGAGGAATCTACAAGCCAGGGCTTTCCTTCTCAGTTTCAGAACTGAAGAACCTTGTGTCTGATTTCTTAATAACCTTGATTGATATTGTCATCTTTTTAAAAATATACATTTTTTTAATTTATTTCAGAGAGGAAGGGAGAGGGAGACAGAGATAGAAACATCAATGATGAGAGAATCGCTGATTGGCTGCCTCCTACACGCCCCACACTGAGATCGAGCCCGCTGGTTCATAGGTTGACTTTCAACCACTGAGCCATGCCGGCTAGACACTGTTGTCAACTTAACTGGCATTTATCTTAAGAGTAAATGCTCAGTGCTATGTGATCATTATCTCATTTTGTTTCATTTAACCCTCAGAGCAAACCCATAAGGGAAGCATCGTTTTCTCTTCCAGATGAGGAAACGAGGGCTTAGAAAAGCTCAGTAACTTGCTCCAAGTCCTACAACTATCAGGTCTCAGCCAGGAGTGCAGCTTCTCACGTCCATCAGCCTTAAGAGGTCAGCTCCCCTTTTCTAAAACCTGATACCAGCTGGGTGCTCGTCCCGCAGTCAGCTTCCAAGGAACATGAGTCACCATGTGGTCAAAGGGAAACATCTGCTTAATAACCAGACTATGCTGCTATTAATGTGTTTCACTTGTAATATTAGTGATGTTTCCAGTCAGTCACTTACGAATCAGGTTTATAAGCAAATATTTAAGGAGCAAATTTACCAGCTGCTCTCTCCGTAAATGGGGAGAAATGCCACAGTGAACCTCAACAACTCTTGGACTTGTGCTAAGTTTGGCGTATGAAATAATTTCCTTACACCACATGGAGATTGCTCTCCAGGCCATAGGGAAAATGCCAGGAGCTGGCCTTTTGTGCTTTCCACGTCTTTTGATACTCAGCCCCTGCCTTCCACTCTTGCTCTCCCCAGAACTCTTGGTCACCTTCTTGTGTTCTAACTCTCTCTACTGTAACCCATGTAGGCCAGTCTGTCCCAGAAATGCAGTTCCCCAACGCTTAGTCCATGAGAGATAGTCATTTCTCTTACTGGAAAGGGAAATCACCCTATGACTTTATCTTGGGACATAACTGAGTTTTACGCGTGAGCATGGAGATGGGTAATATTATGACATCTCTAGGCCTTTACCTCTCTTGGATCAGTCCACTGTTTTCCGTGCCACGTCGGATCTCTGCTCAAATACCCCCTGGCCACTTTGTGTCTTTCCCCTGCTTCATTCTCTCCAAAACACATGTCACTACCTGGAATGTATTATATACTTGCTGTGTATTATGTCCTCTCCCTGTATCGAATGTAAGCTCCATGAGAGCAGGAACTTTATTTTGCTTGCTGCTATAAAGCCAGCATCTGCAGGTGGGTTTGGCACATAGTAAGTGCTTAATAAACAATTTCTCAAATGAAAAGGTCAACCAATTGCCGTGCCATGCCATGCCTCTTCTGAGCAGGACAGCCTTGACTTGAACAAATTTAAGGAACCATCCAACACATGGTTTGACTGCTATCATTGCTTGAGATGAGGTGAATTTTTCCGGGTTGTTTTTTTGTTTTGTTTTGTTTTGTTTTGTTTTGTTTTGGTTGAAAGGTTAATTTCAAGTTGGCATACAGAAAAGAGCTAAATAAGTACTAGCTCAGGTGGTCCTCAGATGCGCTCAAGTTGGGAAAAGGGTATCTGAATGTCTGGAAAACCGTGAGAACAGAAAACACTGCTCTAAGGAAATCCACCATCATGTGAGTAAAAAATTGTTGTGGTCTACACAATTCATCTTGAAATAATTATGATCCAATCTCACATGACATACATTGTGTGCATGGTTCTCTTAGAATTATCTTTGGCTTTGGGAGTTATAAGTACTGTGCATAAAATTAAAACCAAAACTTATCCACATTTGAATCCAAACATTTCCTCTTTTTAAGGTAAACCCATAACTATGAAGTCAAGGTTAAACCACAGGCTTATGTTTCTTTATAATTCTTTTTTTAATATTTGGATCCAATGATACTTGGTAATTTGGCATGTAATAATAATGGGGTAGGCTCTAGCATATTCAAGGACAAATTGTACCATATTATTAAGTACTCCCTAATCTTACAAAAATGAAAAACCACAAATTGCTGAATTTTAAAATCTCCTGTATCCCCCAGCAAAAGAGAAGATAGTACTAATGACTAATTTAAATACTAAAAATAGCTGGGGGGGGTTAAGTAAGCCAAATTAGCCTATTATCGTGATTGTTTTTAAAGTCAGAGAGTTTAATGGGGGGAAATGTGTTTTTGTGGAGCCACGCTTAGGAATCTTCTTGATGAAAACCTTTGTAACTAAAGTTATAAAATTGAAAGTAGTTTCTTTCGGAAGGCTCTTAGTTGGGAAGACAGGGCAGGTGGATGGACAAGGGCACAGTAAATAGTGGGAGTGGGACCCTCTTGTTAATAAAAGTATTATTTCCCACATGTTAAGAAGAAAAGGCCTCCTGCTCTCCCTCTAGACCTGTCATCAGTGAGCCTGTGTGCTTCCTCTCCCTGCCAGATATGTGTTCCTGGCTGGAAAACGTTTTATGATATTTTTTTTGACGACACACACCTGCTGGGTAGATGAAAAGCAACTGCTCCTGAGGATGACCTACTTCAAGGGCACAGGAAGCTTCTGAGAACTTTGGCAGGTTATCCTCAAATCATTTGAGCGCATCTTGCTATCACCTGTTGAACGTATCTAAGACCGGTGCCTTGGCAGACTCACTGGAGGCTAGATTGCTAACCTCAGGGAAGAGAGTTCAGGGTCAGTGAGGACTTTGTAAGAGTCCTGAGACAGGGAGACTCATGGCTCTATCCAGCGTGCCCTGAGCATATGAAGTGCTGTTCTCAGCACTCAGGATGGGAATGGTCCCTGGAGCCCCCCACGTGGAGTGGACCATCTGGAGAGGGTCCAAGGGGAAGAGATGGGCCATGAAAGCAACTCTGATGAAGTATTCTCCTGGGAGTTTACAGGACAGAGAAATTTCTAGGAGAGGTCAGGGAGGAGCTCAGTATGTTTGAAGTGCATGGAGACAGTGTCACCAAATTCATCCTTTGAAGCCAACTTCTATTTGTGTGTTCATTTCCACAAACATTTATTTGAGGACCAGCTTGGGACAAGGCAGTCTTTTAGGCAATAAAAGTATAAATATAAGTAACTTCTATCTTTTTATCAGTGTACACAGTCTACTGAGAAAACATACCTAATCAAGGATTTGATTATAAACTTAAATATAGCAGTAGATGCACACATGAGGTCCTTAGTCCTGGAGTTGGTGATGACTGGCCCAGGTTCTGGAGATTAAGTATGAATTGGCCAAAGCAGAGAAAACAGGACCTGGAGGAGTTAAAATATGTTGTGCTCAGGCACTGTAAGCTATTTAGTTTTACTGAATGGCAAAAAAGGTAAGGCAGGAACCAGTAGTTGTGCCAGTGTGTGCCTTAGTGGTGGGGTATCTTCCTCACCATCTCATGGGCCCCTCACCAGTGCTGCCAGTGACACCCCAAGTGTGTAGTTGGAATGAGAAGACTGTGCTTGCTCTGTAAATGCAGCTTCATAGCAACTTCCCTCATACCCGTTGCTGCCCTAAGCTCCTCTGTATGGAAAATTGAGCGATTCCAGGGAGGGCACATTGACCCCCTGTGGAGAAGGTAAGGGCTCTGAACCACGCCTGAGCTGGGCATTACTTGGTGGTTTACAAGGATTCTTCTCTGTTACCTTTATCTGCATGTCTAGAGGTCATGGTCCCAAAGACGTGGCTCCAAATGATATGTGCCCTCTGTATTATCTAAGATGCGTGTCCTCCCAGGTCACACACCCTTCTAGAGCATTTTCTTGCACATAACCCTTTGTTATCTAAATATTAACTCACTCATTATGGTGTTGATTGCAACTTTTCATGCTTCCTTCCCACACCAAAATCCAACCTTCAATGCACACATGCAAACGAAAAAACTTCCACTGTCTGAATGAAGGTCAGTCATCCCCATGTGCAGTGTTCCCCTCAAGATGACACTTTGTAAGCATAATCCTGTTGCCCCATCTTAAAGAAAGTTATACTTTGATCAGCCATTGTCAAAGCCAAGTATAGCTGATATCGTCCACTGAGAGGACACTTCTTGTCTAGCCACAGAAATCTGGAAACTCGGAAGTGAGTGACTTCAAATCTCTCCTTTCATTTGCCATGCACTTGAGGGTGCTCCCATAACAAGGGTGGTTAGTGGCATTTTGCAGGTGGGGGGCGGGGGGGAGTAGTTCTGGATGTTTCAGGAAGTAAAAAAAAAATAAGGCAAAGAAAGGCCCAGACTTTGGGCTCAAGGAACCTTGAATAAGGAAGCATTAGTTTGTTCTCTGCAGGAAATCCTCTGAAGTGAAGTTAAACGATTGATGTAAATTTTACATTTTTAAATAAGTACTATTACAAGTGTGTTATTTTTTAATGAGGACTTTAAGTCCAATTGTTTTACACATATACAGTGAACAGAAGTTTAGTTCTTCAAATATCTTCTGTTAAAAATATATGATACATAGCACTGAATTGGAGGGGTTTTTTGCCCTTTGGGAACCCAGGAAAGAATATAGCTCTATTTTACAATCCCTTGCAGTTCAAGAGTTATCCAAGCAAATAATGTTGACCAAGGTGTGGAATGTGCCACTAATAGTAAAGCTACCCTTTTATAAAGCTAAGCAATCAGGAATAATGCTGAATATAAGAAGACAGTCATTATTTACTCTCTCTGGCATTGTTAGTACTAATAATGCATTTCAACACAGTGGAATTGCTAGATAATGCTTTTGTGGCTTTTATGCAGGTTATTGTTATTTAAATGAACAGTCGACTGCACTGTAATGAAGAAATGCATGCTCTTTCCAACTCAGTTATCAACCAGGATTCTAGGGAAATGAGAATTTGTGTCTGCCTTCATTCTCAGTGCAAACCGGAGGTCACTGTTTTCAATATGAACCCTTTTTTAGCTTTCAACAGGGAATAATTAGGAGCTGCGGCGTCTGAAATTACCTGTATTCACCGTAGAGAAGGGGAGACTTTTATCTTCCCCGATGAAATAGCATTTTCTCATTCAAACTTTGCCATTCTTTTTTTAAATGGCATTTTACACCACTGAGTGTCTCGTAGGTAGCAAAATAAAAGAAATATATTTCATGTTCCGCAATAGCCTTGTTTATTCCGTTTTACTTCCTTAAATTTTAGCTCCTCCTTGAAAAATGATCCAAATGCAAAGATGGTCTTAAAGCAGTTGAACATATAAAGCAGTGGTTCTCAACCTTCCTAATGCCGCAACCCTTTAATACAGTTCCTCATGTTGTGGTGACCCCCAACCATAAAATTATTTTCGTTGCTACTTCATAACTGTAACTTTGCTACTGGTATGAATCGTAATATAAATATCTGATATGCAGGATGTATTTTCATTGTTACAAGTTGAACATAATTAAAGCATAATGATTAATCACAAAAACAATATGTAATTATATATGTGTCTTCCGATGGTCTTAGGCGACCCCTGTGAAAGAGTCGTTCGACCGCCAAAGGGGTCGCGACCCACAGGTTGAGAACCGCTGATAGAAAGCAATTGTCCGCACAAAGCCCTATGACACAAACACCCATGTTTTTTGCACTTTGATTTAAATTGAATTGATTCTTACTCATTATAATGTAATGGTTATGTGCTTCTATTGAGTTTTTAGCAGCTTTATTGAGATATAATTTACATATTATCCGATTCTCCCATTTCAACTGCACAACTTTATGGCTTTTAGGATATTCACTGACTTGTGCAAACATCACCACAACCAATTTTAAAACATTTCATCACCCCAAAAAGAAATCTGGTAATCATTAGCAGTCATTCCCCGTTTCCCACCAGCCCCTGACAACCCCTAATCTACTTTCTGTCTCTATGGATTTGCCTATGCTGGACATTTCATATAAATGAAATCATACAATATGTGGTCTTTTGTGTCTGGCTTCTCTCACTTAGATAATGTTTTCAAGGTTCACCTACGTTGTAGCATGTATCAGTACTTCATATCTTTGTATTGCCAACTAATATTCCATTGTGTGGATAAACAGATTTTATTTAATCATTTATCAATTGATGGACAGTTGAGTTGTTTCTACTCGTCGGCTGTTATAAATAATGCTGCTATGGCCCTGCCTGGTTTGGCTCAGTGGATAGAGCATCGGCCTGTGGACTGAGGGGTCCCGGGTTCGATTCTGGTCAAGGGCAGTTAAAAATAATAATAATAATGATGATGATGATGCTATGAACATTCAGATACAAGTTTTCATGTGGACATATGTTTTCATTTCTCCTGGCTGTGTACCAAGAGTAAAGTCACTGGATCATATGGTAACTCTGTGTTTAACCTTTGAAGAACTCCAACAGTATTTGAAGAACTTTTCTAAAGTGAGTAGACCATTTTCTATTCCTACCGGCAACATACAAGTGTTCCGGTTCCTCATATCCTCGCCAGCACTTGTTATTGTCTAGCTTTTATATTACAGTTATCCCAGTGGGTATGAGGAACTATCTCATTGTGGTTTTGATTTGCATTTCTCCTGTGGCTAAGATGTTGCATGGTTTTGATTTGCATTTCTCCAGTGGCTAAGATGTTGAGCATATTTTTATGTGCGTATTGGTCATTTGTATTTCTTCTGTGGGTAAATGTCTATTTCTGTTACTTCGTCTCGGGAATGTGGCTAACAGAATTAATTTGGAAACAAATATATCTTCCAAAAGGGAGAAATTTTCAAACAAACTTACCAACCGAAGATGTTTTCACAATGGTAGCATTTCTGGATGATGGAATAATTGAATTGCTCTCAGGAATCAGTTTACTTCTGAAACTTATTTTCAGTTTGATTAGCAACATGGATATTGGGTCCCTGGGAAATGGCTTAAAGATCAGTTTGTACAATTAACTCATTTTACAAATTAGGAAAGCGAGAGCCTAGGAGGTGAAATATGCAGGTTCCACAGAGAGTTGATGAAGGAGTTGGAATTCTACCCAGGTGTGATCCAGATAACTGAGCATCTGTTTCCTTTTGAGAGAATATAATGCTCTTTTCAAATGGGTTCTCGCTGATTAATTTTTTAAGTAATGGTCAAATGCTCTGAAACTAGAATCTGCAACATTTATTGTTGGGTACTTAATAATTGTTAATCCTTATAATAGCACATGTAACATGGATAGTATCATTCTCATGTTTTGTGTATGGGCAAACAGGTTGGCTAACTTCTTCAATGGCACCTACACAGTAAAGAGAAGATTCCAACCCAGACCTTCTGATTCCAGGTCCATAGTTTTATTTGCTCTGGCCTGTCAGATGACTCAAACCTGGCACCAGCACACTGTTACCCGTGCCATCTTACTAGACTGAATCTGATCACTAAATCCCTGTGACAGGTATCTGAGAGATGGATTCATGGAGCACTCATTTACCACCACTAATACAGTTATTTAGCAAAACTATATACCTAACTTTTTGGAAACAGGATATAAATTTCAATTGACAGAAGAATTGCTCCAGTATAAAAATGTAGTACCTCAAAGTACCTACTGATGTTATAACATATTTGTAGAATCCTTTTCCGTTACAAAGCATTTGATTATGCAAGACCAGTGTTTCAGCGTCTTTGTTTTTATATGCACAATGACACCAGAGCCTACAGGGCTTTCATTGCTACAAAGTCCCAGACAGAGCCAGATTTCACACCCAAGTCTCTTGGCTCTTGTGTTCCCTCTAGTGCACCATGCTCCGCCTTAATGATGTGCTGAAGGACAATCATTTGAAAGAGGAGGAGACTGTGCCATTATTCTAGACAACAACAGAGCTGTGAACAAGCACAAGTTATAGGGAGGCAATTTTGAGCCCATATAAAGAAGACTTGATCTGCCCAACAATGAAATGTGTTGTCTTATGAAGGAGTGAGGTCTCTTGTCATTCATCTCTTCAAGTGAGGACTGGGTGACCAGCTGGGAGGGTAATCTAGGAGGGACTGCTGCATTGGGGTGTGTGGGTGCGTGGGGGTGTGTGCCTGCCTAGAGAAATTAGATGACATTCAAGATCCCTTTCAACTAGGATTGTGGATCTTTGTTCTGGGTAAAGAGAGGGAGTGCTGGCTTAAAAGGTCCTCTTATTGAAGAAAGAGACCTTGGCTCTGATAAACTCTCATCCTGCACCGCCAAAGGTGCAGGGCTTTCTGCTTAACAGAGAGTAACCAGATTTATTAACTTGAATTACTGGTTTCCAGATGGTTTTAGCAGCAATTCCCTTCCATGTTTACAGATACTCTGCACAGTAAGGTCCATATTCAACTTAGTTTGATTGTGAGCCTTTAATACGCCATCGTCCTTTGCGTCCAAGATGAGAAGGTATGCAGCAGTTACAAATCTGTGTTTACTTTTTACAAAGCACTTCAGAAGCACGTTTGTCAACTTCAGCCAGTGGGTCTCAGCTCTGGTTGCACCTGAGAATCACCTAGGGAGTATTTTAAAAATACAGATGACCAGCCCTGGCTGATCTGGCTCAGTTGGTTGAGCATCATTCTAGGCACTAAAAGGTAAATGGTTCAATTCCCAATCAGGACACATACCCCGGGTTATGTGTTTGATCCCTGGTTTCGGTGCATGTGGGAGGCAACTATCCCTCGCCCTCTCCCTCTGTCTCTCTCTAAAATCAATTTAAAAAAATACAGATGACCAGACCAAAGGAATCCAAATCTCTGGAGTGGGCTCCCAGCATCAGTATTTTTCATTTATTCTTTTTTTAAATATATTTTTATTGATTTCAGAGAGGAAGGGAGAGGGAGAGAGAGATAGAAACATCTGTGATGAGAGAGAATCATTGACCGGCTGCCTCCCGCATGCCCCACACTGGGGATTGAGCCTTAAACCCAGGTATGTGTCCTGACCATGAATCTAATCATGACCTCCTGGTTCATAGGTCGACGCTCAACCACAGAGCCACACCGGCTAAGCAGCTAGGCATAGTTTTGATTTAGTTTTTCAGCTGATGAAGAAATAATTTGAGGTAGCTCTAGTAACTGAGGAGACAGCAGCAAGAGTCCCCAACTCTGGGGTTTAGAACAAGTGTGGACATTATAGGTTCTTTATCATACAATTTCCACCAAGAGCCTCCACTGCAGTTGTGGGAATTGGTGGACTATCCCTAGGAGAAGCTCAAAGGATTGTAAGCTGAATAACATCATTGTCTCAAGAACTTATATGAGAAACTGGTTCCACCTCTTTTTCTTCGACAAGCATTTTGCGGCTCACCATTGCAGACACTGCATATCTTTGCATCCCACACAGCCCCCACATTAATAGTTGTTTGCTAGTTGTGGTCATTTAATTGGAAAAAGCTGGCATGAGATATCGCAGGTCCCAATGGGTCGTTTTTGTATCAAGCATGGTGTTATTGCCTTTGACCAAACTCCTTCCAAGTCCAAATTACTCACAGTTCTTTAAATGCATTAATAACATGTCAGAGGATAGACAGAGGCTGGAAGAAAAGATGTGTGTGGCCTTTAAATATGCCAGTCACCTAAGTTCTGAGGGTTTCTCGCCATGGCATGTTGCCAGCAGTGTGTTACAGAATTCCAGATGGCATGGAGCTGTTGGTACTTGGTTTGGATTTGCTCTGGGAATGAGGTTAAAGAGGATGCTAGACAACAATAGGATCCTCTCCCTTTCCTCTCCAGGGTAGATCCTGGAAGCCTTCTTCCCCTCCCACCAATCAGAAAACTGCCCCAACCTCTGTGAGGGATTACGGGGTCCGCACACCCTCTCCACCCTTCCCCAAGTTCCCAGGCACCTAGTGACCCCATACTATGGAGGCCAGTGAGAAAACTCCCTCCCGTGACCTGGGTTTGTCCTCCCTCAGACCCCAGGGTCAGGGCAAATGTGGGTATGAAGTCAAAGACTCAAGTAGATAAGGGTTGTGTTTTTCATTAACTTGCCTGTCTTACTGGCTTTGTTTTGTGTGAGATTCTCTCTCTGTGAGAAAAAATTATTACAGAAATTTACACACATACAGACACACACATGTGAACCCACATGTCCCAATATCCAGCTTTAACAATTACCAACATTTACTAGTAGCCATTCTTGTTTTCTTCCCCCTCCCTTTTTCTTTTCTGTTTTGCTAGGCATGTTAAAGCAAACCCCAGATATTTGATTTTACCTGTAACTCTTTCAGCATGTAGCTCTAGCACATGCAGCATAGCCTTTAAAAACCTAACCACAGTACCTTTATGACGCCTCACAAATTTAATAATGATCGCCTACCCTGTTCAGGTTCAGTTTTCCCTAATTGTCTCACAAATGCTCACCAACAGTTGGGCATTTTAAATCAGGACCCAAGCAAGCTGTACCTACAGCGTTTGGCTGAACCAACCTTAAGCATCTTTTACTCTATTACAGACCCTCTTCCTGTTTTTATTATATTTGTTGGTTGAAGAAACCAGATCATTGTCCTGTAAAAATGTTCATATTATGTATTTGGCCTATGGCATCTTCATTGCACAGTTTAACATGTTTCTCTCTCCTCCATACTTCCCGTAAATTAGTTGTTAGTTCTAAAAGCTTAATGAAATTCAGATTCAGTTGTATCACATCAGGAGGCATAACAACTTTTATTGATGTCAAGATTGATCAGTGGACCTCCTGATCCATCCATTATGAAGTTTTCTCTCTACCTGTTAACCTGATAGTTTTAGTAACCGTTGATAACCAATCTATACCCATTAAAGGTTGCAACATGATGATTTTTGATTCTATCATTCTTCCTGCATTTATTAGCTATTATTCTATATGGAACTTATCAACTATTTGGTTACTCTGAAATATAGTTTATAAAAGAGAAGCAGCATAAATACCACTTTGCACTTTTAAATCAATTTTCAGAATACTAAATTGCACCAGCAACCTCCAGAAGTCAGCAATGAGGCTTGTTTGCTTGTTGTTGAATATTTTTAGAAGCACTTGGGTTTTTATCTATATTACATGTGTCAGTCCATTGTGGTCATTACTCTTTGATGCTCAACTATCTCATCTTTGATCAGTGGGAGCCCCTTTTAGTTGCCTCTGATCACCCCTAGTCTTTTCTGGCAGGATACAATACCCCAAGCTCCTAAACATGGAATCAACTATTTCTATGAGGAATTCCGGTTTCTTTCTATGTCTGTAAAGACCACAGTCTGGACACTAGGGGTAGCTTCCCTCTTAAATGGTTATGTTTGTGTCGGAATGGTAACCTCATCTTCCCAGTATCTCATCAGAGCTGCTGTTTATGGGCAGCTGGTTCCACCTGTATACTCCCTCCCCAGACAGCTTATCACAGCCAGTGCTCACTTCTCCTCCATCCACAGCCTACCTCCTCTCAGCCCTTTCATCTTCCCCTTCTTAGTCGATGTCCTCACTCATCTCTGGGCTCCTAAAACACCACTGTGGGAAACACTTCCATAATGCTGAGGAATAGTGAGACTCTGCCCTGGCAGGGTTGCTCAGTTAGTTGGAGCATCACCCCATACACCAAAAGGCTACAGGTTCAATTCCCGGTCAGGGCATATACTTAGGTTGCAGGTTCAATCCCTGGTTGGAGTATGTACAAGAAGCAATGAATCAATGTCTCTCTCTCTCTCTCTCTCTCTCTCTCTCTCTCTCTCTCCCTCTCCCTCTCCCTCTCTCTCCCTCTCTCTCCCCCTTCCTCTCTCTCTAAAATCAATGGGAGCATGTCTTTTGGTGAGGGTTAAAAAGAAAAGAACAATACTTTGCATATACTATTTGTTTTTTATTTCTTGAAGAGTGTTAACCTCCTGTTGAAATACAAGCTCTTGGTAAACAGATCTAGTCTCCTTCTTAACTCAAACAACAGTGCTTTGAAATACCATGGAAATGGTCGGCCCAACCACAGAGCTAGGGGGTCTTCCTAAAACCAATGGTGCCCTCAGGAGTATGTGCTATCCTGGGAAGCATGGGTGATTACATGTCGAAAGTTTTAACTGGAGTTTCTGGGTAATGAGAAAGTATTGAGGAGTTAGTTCATCTTGACCATTGTTAGGCCACATACCCAATTGAACACCAGATGAAAGCTATGGACCTTCTTTCTAGAAATATGCACATGAAATTTTATAGACAATTTCATTGGCTTCAAAGGCTTCAAACCATCTTGGAGTTGACTTGGTTTTCCCAGACTAGGTCCTGATTTGCATTGGCTTGTTGGTGACTTCAGGATTTGGAGGTGGGGTAGGAGGCTGGACAAGAAGGCACAGAGCTGGAACCAGGGTGCCAGCTGGCAATTGCTCCACTGGACATTATCTATTCTTTGGTCTAGAACTACTGCTGGTGCCAATCCATGAACTGTTCTCTGTTATTCCATGACATGGTAAGTGTAGAAACCGAGAGTGAGCATCTGAAAACCCTTATAGAAATTTGACATTGCTGTGACATCCAAGCACATGGTCAGTGGACTTGTCTCATGGAACAGGGCATGAATCATTTTGGGTGATGTTGAGTCCACGTGGTGAGTTGCATGTGGCCTGAACTGTGTGCTTGTCATGTGAATATAACCCCTTAACAGTGCTCACCAGGTTGGAAATGAAACACCAAAGTGAAAATCCTTCATCTCAGCTAGTCCAACAAGCAAGAATGGTGACACCCAGAATGCCTTCACTCAACGTATTATCATATTATCGCGTTGTTTTAGCCTATCTTCCTCCACACCTCCCTCTGTAAAGCTCACCCGGAATCAGGCACACAGTAGGCATGCAGGAAGTCTTCGCTGGAGGAGACAGAGCAGAGCAAAATCACTCACCAAGAGAGAAGCCTCATTCTTTCCCTAATGATACTCTTGTGGGAATTCCTAAGAAGTTGAAGTTGCTTACAGGAAGAAAGTATGATAGGAAATAAATTATAACAGTCATTATTCACTGGATAGTCTCACAGGACATGAAGTAAGTAGGGTGACATGAAGTAGCTGGTCCCCACTGTGGAAGCTGTGAGGCTTCCAGGGTGGTTTGTATTTCAGTGTCCACACTGCGTGAATTCACAAGTCAGAGTAACAAATGTGGTCCGTTCTCATGGCACCATGGTCTCAAGTAGAATACTACAGTGGGAAGAAAATAATTTATTTAATCTTCAGAGTAAGATTTTATAAATGAAAGGAGGAAAATAGAGTTTTTCTCTTTCTGTCATATCTTTCTACCTTCCCTGAGAACTCGGGATTCGTAAAATCCACTCTTTGAAGGAATCCAAAATCTTGTCTTTAAAAACTGGGTTTGTGAAAAGTCATAGTTCTCAAGACTCCTGGCACCTGGAGGACCTACCTGCCTGAGGAGGACCCTGCCCTCCCGCACCCCACCCCCAGTAGTCCATTCCACTCCCAGCATGCCTTGGTCCACTCACTCTGCAGCCACCCTGACACGGTGCAGCACAGCTGTGACACAAATGGGCTGCTGAGGAAATAGTGTGAACCCAAAGCCACCAGCTGTCTTACTTACCAGATACAGGGATTTCACCTGAGGACAGCTCAGATTCTCTGGAGCCAGGTCCTGCTTAGAGACAGACCCTTCCTTCCTTCCTTCCTTTTCCTTTTCCTTTTCCTTTTCCTTTTCCTTTTCCTTTTCCTTTTTTTCCCCCTTTCCTCTTCTCTCTCTCTCTCTTTCTTTCTTTCTTTCTGCCTGCTTTATGTCTTTACTAGAGGCCTGGTGCATGGATTCGTGCACCAATGGGGTCCCTTGGCATGGCCTGCAGGGATCAGCCAAGGGATGTAGTAGTGCACGAAACAGCAGGCGGCCAGGGAGGAGCTTGAGCCTGGGCCTGGCGCAGCACCACTCCTGCTCTTCCCCACCCTGCTGTGCCTGCTGCCGCCCCCACTAGGTAGATAGGCTCGCTGCTGCTCCGCTGCAGTCTCTTTTTTATATATATATATATATATATATATATAATTGATTTTTTACAGAGAGGAAGGGAGAGGGATAGAGAGTTAGAAACATTGATGAGAGAGAAACATCGATCAGCTGCCTCCTGCACACCCCCTGCTGGGGATGTGCCCGCAACCAAGGTACATGCCCTTGACCGGAATTGAACCTGGGACCTTTCAGTCTGCAGGCTGACACTCTATCCACTGAGCCAAATCGGTTAGGGCAGTCTCCACACCCATCCTAAGGCAATACCTGCACACCCAAGACCAAGAAGCGGCAGCGGGCTCGCGCCCAGTCAGTCCCCATGCTGGTCCTGATCCTGGTCCTGGTCTGGAGGGGGAGGGGCACAAAGGGGGAGATTCTTCAGGAGAGGCTCATGCTGCCACAGCTGCACTCACCAGCCATGAGCCCGGTGTCTGGCGCCTGTAGGTCAGCTGAATGGTGCTCCTGCTGTGGGAGTGCACTGACCACCAGGGGGCAGCTCCTGCCTTGAGCGTCTGCTCCCTGGTGGTCAGTGCACGTCATAGCAACCGGTCGAATGGTCAAACAGTCACTTAGGCTTTTATATATAGAGATTTCTTTCATTCATTTTTGAGGTATAATTGACATATAACATTATATTAGTTTCAGGTGTACAACATAATGATTTGGTATTTGTATACACTGCAAAATGATTACCACAATAGGTTTCATTGCCATCTATCATCACATAAAGTTAGTTTTTTCGAGAACTTTTAGGGTTTGCTCTCTGGGAACTTTTAAGCATGCACTGCAATATTCTTGACTGTAGTCAACATGCTGTACATTACATCCCCATGATTTATTTGTTTTATAATTGGAAGTTTGTATCTCTATCCATTTCACACACCCACAACCCCTACTTCCCTCTGGCAGCCACAATTCTGTTTTGTTTTATTTGTTTGTTTTATTTTTTAGATTCCACATATAAGTAAAATCAGACAGTATCTGTCTCTCTTATTTTACTCAGCATAATACCCTCTAGGTCCATCCGTCTTATTGCAGATGGCAAGATTCCATTCTTTTTTATGACTGAGTAATACTCCACTGTATATATGAACCACATCATCTTTGTCCATTCCTCCATCCGTGGACATTTAAGTTGTTTCCATATCTTGGCTATTATAAATAATGCTGCAGTGAACATAGGCATGCATTTATCTGTCCAGATTTGTGTTTTCATATTCTGGATAAATGCCTAATAGTGGAATTGCTGAATTATATAGTAGTTCTATATTTAATTTTTTGAGGAACTTCCATACTGTTTTTCATAGTGGCTGCACCAATTTACATTCCCACCAACAGTGCACAGGGTTCCCTTTTCTCCACATCCTTGCCAACACTTGTTTCTTATATTTCTGATAACAGCCATTCTAACAGATGTGAGGTGATATCCCATTGTGGTTTTGGTTGACACTTGCCTGATGATTGGTGATGCTGAACATTTTTTTTCTTTTTTATAATCGAATAGAATCAGAAATATTATCTGCTAATAGTAATAGAAGAAAAATCGAGCCTATCTCAGCTGAAATCAGCAGGAGGTGCTGTTATGCGTGTTGCAGAGTAACAACTGGCTTATGTTAATCAACAGCTATTAAGTGAACTAGAAATTTCTGGGTGTAATTTTGCTTTTCAACATCCCAAATAACATAGGCTGCTTGCTTTATCTCATGAAAAGAAAGACAAAAAAATATTGTCCTACTTACTATCGTGCACAGATTACTTAGAGGATAAAGGAGCTTGTCCACAGGATGTGGGCCCAGAAAATGCACGGACGCAGAAGTCTGATATGACCTTTGTCTCCACAAAAAGAGCTGATAACCCCAGGTGTCACTGCCATGTTTTTTTTAAACACATACATCACAGAGGGCTCAACTTAATGACTATTTTTAAGTACATATTTATTTCCTGAAATGGAAGAGAAGAAATAGAGTCACGCCATGTGTATGTAAAGAGGGGGACAACTTAGGGTAATGGGAGCTTTGGTTATTCCCAGTTTTCTCCAACAACATCTACCAGTAAACGTTCCATGTACCAATGCCCTGACTCCTATGGGAGTTTTATGCTTATTGACAGTAACATGATTATGATAATCATTTGCTGAGCACTTCTAGGTACCAGGCATGGGCTAAGCACTTATGTTAGTGGGTTTTTTTAACACTTTCACAATAGACCTAAGCGTTGAGTGTTTTTATTACTCCACTTTATAAGTAGGGGAACAACTTACTCAGATCATGTCCCTCGGAAGTGGCCAAGCTACTCTGGAAACTAGGTCTGTCTTACATCTCAACCTTAACAATCATGCTGGCCTTTAGGAGTTTATTCATTCGTTTGGTTTTGGTTTATTTCCTAAAAATTTTTTAAAAGGTTCCTTTGCTCTTTGACTAAAAAGGTTCCAAACCAGTTCTGATCCAAGAACTCCCATCAGCCACCAGGGGGAATGGAACCTGGCCACAGCACTGTCATTGAAAGGTAATAATTAATTAAAAAGGTGTCACTTAAAGAGGCCAGCGACACGAAGCATTTGTTTCTCTTGGATTAACTTTTCTAACCCTCTTTCAATAATATGTTGATATCAGCAGAGACCAGAAAGAATGCAAACAGACTTGAACAGTTGCAACCTCTGGGAAGAAAATTTTGAAAATAAAGCTGTCTCATAGCCTTAAACAACTACTTGCACTTCTTTTTCTATTATAATAATTGTGATAATTACCACTTATTATGGCCCTTTTTTGTGCCAACCAATGTGCTTTATCTGGAATTATCAACAGTCCCAAACATAGGAATTGTTGTCTTAGTTTTGCAGTTGAAGAAACAGTTTCCCTGAGGTGAAGAAGGTTGTGTCTCTGTGTCTCAGGAAGACTGCCCCTCCATGACATTGGGCATATTCACAATACACAGCAGAAGTCACAGGAAAAACACCACAGACTGATGGTCATTTCCAGGAGATCTATACAAAAATACTCTCTACCACAAGCATGTCAGACTCAAAGGCAACACTCTGCATCCAAATAAACGAGGCCATGCGGCCCGCGAGTTTGACGTGCTTGCTCGAACAGGTCACAAGCAATGGGAGAAGAGCATCCCCTTCGGTAGTACATCATTCAAAGAAACAAGCAGCAATTAAAATACAGCCATGTCCATACTCCTTTTGAAAATTGGCTGATGGTGGACACCTTTGGTGTAACCTATGAAATGCTCTATACAAAGGCGTAGAAAGGGGACTGTGCCTTCTCAGGGCTGCAGTGGTACTGCCAAGAGTCTTGTCCGGGTGTCATCTGGAAAGTTCCTTCAACCTTCTTTGTGGGGAGCTAACCTGATACTCCCCCAGAAAGTTCCAGGATCAAGGACTGGATTGGACATACCTCAAGTCCAGGAGGTCCAACATCAGGACCTCTCTCCCCAGCAGCATCACTGAAGATGCATCATTTAACTTCTCTGGACCTGGGTCTCATTGACTATAAAAACAAACAACAGCCCAGCCAGTATGGCTCAGTGGTTGAGCATCAACTTATGAACCAGGAGGTCACAGTTCGATTCCCAGTCGGGGCACATGCCCAGATTGCAGGCTCAATACCCAGTGTGGGGTGTGCAGAAGGCAGCCAATCGATGATTCTCACTCATCATTGATGTTTTTATCTCTCACTCCCTCTCCCTTCCTCTCTGAAATCAATAAAAATATCTTTAAAACAACAGCATATTATTCACCAATATGGCATGAAAATATTGTTAGTAGCTAGTACACTGAGCTTCTTAGAAAAACACATGAACTATCTGGGTTATCTTAAAAGTGGAAGTGAGCATATAAGGGAGAGAGATTACAGCCACCAGTAATCCATTGGTTTCCTCCATCCTGTGACTCTCATTTCTCTGCATCCTTAAAGACTCCTGGAGCTTGAGTTTTCCATTTCTGCTAGTGAGAATGTGACTCTCGAAGTTTATTAATAATTCCTGCCCTCAGCACACCTTTCTAAAGCAGAGAGAGGACCTGCCAATTGATAGTCACTTCGTGGCTTGAACCTGTCAGTCCAAAAGAGCAAGTGTAAGAGGTGCCTTTAAATTCATTTAGAGTGAGGGGTGGTGCGGAGCCAGCGTGCCCGAGTGTCACTCCTGCCAGCTCACCAACACATGGAGCCCTTTGACAGGTGTCCTGTTGACGCTGTCAGTTCATTTCTTATCAGTCTCTGAGACTCAGCATTTCTCCTTCCTATTTATTGCAAATTGTACATATAGGATTTTTTTAAACTTTCCCCCTTTTATTCCCTCTCATTTTTCTTCTTCATTTCCTTGCCTCTTTTATTCTCTCCTCTATTCTCTCCTCCCCTTTCCATGTTTCTTCTCAGTGTTTTACTCAACCATCGTGTCAATAAGTCTAGTAAGTTACCATGAAAAGACCAATTCCAACAGCAAAAATGGCAGTACAGTCAGCTGGGAAAGGACTTGGGAAAACAAACTTAAGTCATCAAAGACTTGAGAAGAGATGTAGAATGATGGGATTTACTGAGAGATAAACCTTACAATGAAAATTCTGCTATAAAAACGAACCTTTCTTATTTTTTTTCCGTGATATAGTCTGAATAATTTATACCTAATGGCAAGAAATTATATATAATTAGTCTGGGCAATGTATAATTTCCATTTGATTATATATATTAAAGTGATTAAGGAACTTCAGTTTTTCACTAGTAAATATCTGCCTTCTTTGTTTCATTCTGGGTCTGTAATGACTGTTTGTATCAAGGGTAGGGCTCGTTCAGAACTGAAGGAGCGAAAGTTGGAATGCCTTACCCAAGTTCAATTGACTGATGCCTGTGAATCTGGGAGATAACACGGAGAAACTACCTGGGAGGGGAAAGACAGAAGGGAGATGTACATCCAATCTGAAACCTTCATGTAATTTCGCATGACTCTCAATGAGAAAATTCAGTAAAATAGTGTAGATGGAAAGCCATGTTTAAAGGAAAGTTATTCAGGAAAGTCTGTGGCATCACTGTTTTTAATGTTGCATAAAATAAAATGAAATGTGGGACACTTCAGTTTTTAATTAATGGCTTCCATTTGCTTTTTGTAGAGTACTCTTGTATGTTTATTACCACATATTTTATAGCAGTTTTTCTTTTTCTTTTTTTCAATTAGAGGATAGATTTCACCCTTTATCTTTGCAGGTAGCTGATCCAAGACATTTTTATGTAAATAGATTAATTAATTGGTAGCCTTCATTTGAAACTTAAAAAGAAAGTAATCCTTTCTGAGAGGCATTAACTGTGTTTTTAAAGCCGTAAACAATTCTTCACTTAAGCACCTTGTCACGAAATTAGAAATTATTTGACAGCAGTAATCATAATAGAATGCATTACTCCTTACCAAATCACCTTTTTTCAAGGTAATTAAAGGAATCTATTCATTAGAAGGCTGTGCAGAAACTTCGCTTGTAAAAAATCAGGATTTTTGGAAACAGTGGTACATGTGTACAAAATTTTTGAGCAAATCACATCACAAGTTCAATTTCCTACTATAGAGCCTTCTGAGTAGGCATCTAGCTACAAAAATGTCCCAGATTTAAGGAAAGGCAGCTACACCTGGCCTCCTTGGAGAGCCCCGAAGCCTCTCGGCCTTCTATCATTTATGCAAATCAGAACGCTTTGGAGTCTCCACTTTCTGGCCAAGCCAGCATAATCCACTTCCTTCGGGTTCATGTGCCCATGCAAATCCGAGCACTCCTGAATAGTCCCAGAGGGGCTGTGCCTCTCATTATTCCTGCCCCATTCTCTGGGCAGTGCGAGTATTCAGCCTATGAATGGACAAGGGTTTAATTACTCACCACATCTGTCAGATCAGATTCAACTTGAGAATGAAGGGAATCCCAGACAAGCCCAGTCGTTGCTTTGCAATGTTCGTCATGGCCGAGGTCATCCAACTCCGGCTACTAGGGACTATTTTCCCTTCCTTGTTTCATGACCCTTTTGGAAAACAGGGACTCCAGCATTTGGAGATCCATTACGGGGCCTTTCACATTGTGTGTGGCCTTTGCACAGGTTCATTAATCTTCCTGATGATGCACTGAGCATCAGGGAGCCCTTTATTCCCCCAGGGTCACTGATGACCACTGTGCATGCCAGAAAGTTTTCCTTACTGTTTCCTGACCTACATGCTCCTCTCTCTATGTGCTTTCCTTCTTCCCCTCCCCTCGTATGTCTCCCACATGACGGATTGACTGCTCACATTACCAGGTCAGCCAGAGTTTGACATTGTAAAGGCAGACGGTCCCCAAGTAGAGGATATGCCCACAAGGAATAAGGTTGTAGCAAATTAAGCATTCCCAAGTATGTCAGCCCAGGCCTTCCAAGGAAAATCTGCATAATAACAGGTAGGAAGGAGTGTGGCCCCTGGAACCAAAGAGGCAATTCCACGTAGCGTAGCGTAGCGTAGCGTAGCGTAGCGAATGGGCGCAGTCCTGCCTTCCCTTCCTGCGTTGGTATTATTTGGGTTTAAGAGGAGGTTCTTGGTACATGCAACTCTGGAATACAAGGTACCATGGATTTCCCTGGTGTTTGGGGAGTTTGTTTTTGTTTTTGTTTTGTTTGTTAGTATAATCACAATGTTTTACAGCCATTGCCTTTCTCTACTTCCAAGCATTTTCCTTATGGAAAAAGATGCCCCTGTACCTGTTAAGTAGTTACTCTCCCATTTCCCCAGCCCCTGTCTCTGTGGATTTACCTATTTTGGATATTTCATATAAATAGAATGATGTAATATGTGATCTTTTATGACTGGCTTCTTTCACTTAGCATAATGTTTTTGAGGTCTGCCGTAGTGTTTTACTATGGCATTTTCTAGGGTGGGCGAAGGGTGTTTATCATTCTTACCCCACCACAGTTATTCCTCTTCCTATGTTCTTGCTCTTGGATAATGTCATTGGCGTCTATGGAAGCCTGAGCATCAGTTTGGACCTGTCTTCTTGTCTCACACCTATTATTTTCTTGTTCTATAGGTTCTGTTGATTCCACATCTGAAATTCCTAAAATCCATTCATTCTCACGTGTATTCTTAATGCTCCTGACCCTTTTCAGGAGCGGGTCATTCTCAGACACAGATGTGTCTGATCATGTCACTGCTCTGCTCAGGGCTCTTCATGGCTCCCCACCACCTGCAGAGCAGGGTTCTAGTTCTTTACCATGCTGTCTAAGGCTGTCCACCTCTGTTCCTCCACTCCCTCTGCCTCATTCCCAACCTCACCTGACACACCGTGTCTATCCAACCACACTAGACTCATGGGTCTCTGACCAAGGTTCTTGCTCACTCTTGCATGCCTTTATGTGTCCTGTCCCCTCTCCCCAAGATGTCTTATTCTTGAGTTACATGAATTGGCTCGTGGTTTACCCTGTTCTTCTTGGACGACTCAGGAATCCTGCAATTCTCCCAACTGCAGGATCCATTTCTCCTTTGCCATCTACTGCATTTTACCTTATCTCCCTCTCTGATGTGCTAGTCAGGATAAATTCCTCCTTTCTTTCTAATCCCATGGCTTTTTGCTGATCATAATACTTACTTATTCCAGCCAGTCTTTAATAAGGGTCTTTATAAAGTTCCATCCCTTCCCCCACTGAACTCTGATCTTTCTGGGCACAGAAATCTTGCCTTCCTCATTCGGTAGCATCTCTAACCACTGTGTAGGTCAGTGATGGCGAACCTATGACACGCGTGTCAGAGGTGACACGCGAACTCATTTTTTGGTTGATTTTTCTTTGTTAAATGGCATTTAAATATATAAAATAAATATCAAAAATATAAATCTTTGTTTTACTATGGTTGCAAATATCAAAAAATTTCTATATGTGACACGGCACCAGAGTTAAGTTAGGGTTTTTCAAAATGCTGACACGCCGAGCTCAAAAGGTTCGCCATCACTGGTGTAGGTCCTCAATAAGTATTTTGCTGAATTGTTTTAATTTCATTCTCCAAAGATAAAAGTGTGGGCATGTAAGGAGCCCTAAGTCACGGAGAGAACCCGCCTGATGCAAAGTATCAAGGACTAACATTTAAAAACAAAATTATTTTAATCTTCTATTGAATTTAAAGTTACCCACATTGGTTTACCAGTTTCAATTAGCAGAAAATGCAACTTTACTGGGGGGGTTTTCCTCCTCAGATTATGTTGCTCATTACAAATCTCAGGAGTTTTACATGCAGTTGCCAAAAATCTCCTTTTTGACAAATTGCACAGGAGGCATTTGGGGATCATGTGATAGAGCTGATTGAATCTCAGCCAAGTTCTGTACCCTGATATCACTCAAAACAAAAATACAGATATAGGGCTACTACAAACTGTATCTATTTATTTTATCCAAACCTTCAAGATTCACTGTCTTTAAAAATAATCAGATTCTTTCTAAATAAAATGCCACGTAAACAATGCAAATAAAACTATTTTGTTTGCTGAGAAGTAATTGAAAATCTGCAACTAATTACCAACTGGCAAGCTCTGAGCCTGCAAACAGCTGAAACACTGTGCCGATGCACTGTTTACAGCTGGGTTCAAAACTGGTTTCCCTGCACCAGCCATCCACAAGTTATTAATCAATACTTTGCCAAGTTCTCTACCTCACCTTCAAAAAATGGTAATAAACATTTGATTTTCAATATGGGCTTCATAAACAAAGCTGTTAAAACCAGGGGAGGGGTATAATTGGTTAGAACACACAAAGCCTGTTCTTGAGTTACGTGAATTGGCTCATGGTTTACCCTGTTCTTCCTAGACGACTCAGGAATCCTGAAATTTAATTGAAATTAATATTTTTGTCAGTCTGGTCCGTGAATCCCCTGTGGCACTCCACTGACATATTACATAACATTTTTAACTGACATTCTGGAGAAAAGCAGCATATGCATGGACCACAGAGAGACGGGGATCAATGGATTTGATTTGTCCTTCCTACAAGCAGGTGACATTGAATTTATAAACGACTCTAATCTGAGTGGTGAAATTTAAAGTGTATATGCGTATGTGTGTAGTCTGACCCTTCCATACCTCTCAAACTCCATCTCCTATTGTTCTTCCTCTCCCCGCTGCCCTACATTCACTCTTGCTCAGTTATTGCCCTGGCTATTCAATTTTCCTGTCGTTTTTCCTCTAGATGAGAGATGGCGAACCTTTTGAGCTCGGCGTGTCAGCATTTTGAAAAATCCTAACTTAACTCTGTTGCCATGTCACACATAGAAATTTTTTGATATTTGCAACCATAGTAAAACAAAGATTTATATTTTTGATATTTATTTTATATATTTAAATGCCATTTAACAAAGAAAAATCAACCAAAAAAATGAGTTCGCGTGTCACCTCTGACACGTGTATCATAGGTTCGCCATCACTGCTCTAGATCATCACTTGGCTGGCTCCTTCTTCTCCTTCTTTTCCTTAATGTCACTCCTCAAAAAGGCTTTCCCTGTCCACCTTACCTAATATCTTATTCCTTATTCTCTTTCTTCATTTATTTACTTGATTATCGTGAAAAGCCTTTACTGGATTGGAAATTATTCAAGGACAGACACCTTATTTATCTTGTTCACCACTCTAACCTAATCCCTTAAATGGTACCTCTCACATGGCAAGTTCTCAATAAGTACTAGATGAATGGATGGATGGATGGATGGATGGATGGATAGATGGATACATGGTAGATGAATGGATAGTTGGATGGGTGGGTGGGTAGAAAGATGTATGGCTAGATTAGAGGGATGAATGAAGGAATAAAGAAAGTTATGTTGGTTGGGATAAGCAGCATAGTTTGGACAGAAATTTAATGTTAGGAAGGGTTTAACTCTAAAAGCAGCTCCTTCAGTAAGAAACAAGAGCCTATCCTAAATTTCAGAATTGGGGACATCTCTCTGAACTGGGGTGCATTCAGAGGTGAGAGATGGTGAGAAGTACATAATGAACTCTCAGCTTTCTCAAGACTTGTTCTTTAGAAAAATGGGTAGACTTGTCTCTGTGGCCCCAAAGGCTCGACCCACAACCAGTAGGTGGAAATTACTGGAACACATGTTGTGGCTTAATCTGAGAGAACTTTCTCACTGAGAGAAGTGCTTTGAATGGAAAATAAGTAGAGAAGTGATGTTGGTGGAAATATGTAGACACACCACACCTGAATACTCGACAAGGATGCTCATCCCAGGGGCTACTGGCATCACATGTGCTGTGGTTCTTGATGACTTCTCTGACCCCTTCCAACCCTGTAGCGCTGTGATCCATAATGATCAAAGGAAAAAGCCTGCTCAACAGTTGACAATTATTTTTAAAAGGAGAAATTCCAATGAGTTATGGATTATTCATTTTGTCCCATAAGGAGATAACTTGAAAAATGACAAAAAGGAACTCAAAGAAAAAGTTCTAGCAAATAATAAGGCAGAATTCTGAAAGTCTCTTTCCCATCTTCTGTTCCCTGGGATGCCTTCGACAGGGTGTGCTGTATTTTAGGCAAATTGTGAGCAAGGAGCCTGCATTCCCTGGGGGTGCAGGGACAGCGTGTAAGGTCTCAATCCAGCTCTGTGATCTTAACGCAGAACCTCTATATGTGAAACGCAGTGGTACCGCTAAAATAGAACAAGAGCACTCCATCCATGTGAAGATGACAGTCAAGGTCACTGAGACCTACAGCGATCTGGCAAATTAAAGCTGTCTGTGGCTGCCTTTCCCTTCAGGACATACTTTTGAAGATAAAAAAAAAAAAAGCTTAAGTTGATGATTTTCTGTTGCTGAGTCATTATTCTTGCAGTTCTTTTTGCCTTTCCTATGTATTGTTTGTTTGATACCTGACCCGTAGAATAGTTGCCTTCCTGTGGATGTGAGGGAGAGAGCTGAGATGGAGATCAGCCCCCGTAGGCAGATCTGGACATGGGTGTGTCAGCCCTCCTGCTAGCCCATAGATGTCCACAGGTCAGAATGAATGTCCTGCCTGGTTAATGAAGTTGAGACTATTCACTGCCCCACAATCCAGTTCTTTCCCTCTCCAGTGACTGGGGTGAATGGGATACTGAAAATGGAGTATGGGAAGGGAGTTTAGATTCCTCATCTGGTTTCTGACCAGTTTGACTCATCGTCTTACAGAGGAGGGCTCATTTGGGCCACGTATGAGCAGCACTGTCGCTGGCAAAGCATCCCCAGTGCTCCCTCCCCTCATCTAGGTGGAGCTCACTCATCTTGCAAGGCCCAGCTTAAATGTTACCTTCTGTCCTGGCTCTCCCAAGCCCTCGGGCTGAATAACCACTCTTTCCTCTGTGCCCCCTCACTCTCCTCTCTGTAGTGTTGATCAGTTCATGTGATGGATTGTTCTCTGCAGACTTGGCTCTCCTCAGAGGCTGTGAGATCCTTGAGGCCGAAGGGACTGCGTTTCCTTTTTTGTTATATCTCCAGGATATAACAAATTCCTGGAACGCAGTAGGTCCTCAAGGAATGCCTGATGCATTGGGAAGAAAGTGACTAGATACCTAAAATATTAAAGGGATTAAAGGGAATAACATTTTGTGGGTAGAGAGTAATCAAAACATGTGAAGTTCAGTGAGAAACTAGTCTTTTCTTCCCAATACAACAGTGACAGTTTCTTTCTCTCACAAGCCACCTGGACCTTAATGGTTATTTCATTACGAGATTGTTGAGTTCACAAGATGACAGAACTGTGTTTACCTTGGACTTGGGGCTGCCCTCTATTAGGAAGCTTTCAGCAGAGCCTGAAAGTCAAGTTAGGGCATTGTGGGCAAAAAGCCAGCGGGAAAGCCCTCCTGGATAAGAAATGCTTTATCCTCTGGTGCCTGAGTCTTGTGGAATTCAGCAGTGACCTAGCCGAATGATCCCCCGGTGAGGCCTCCACACGTTCCAAAGCCTGAACTTGCTCTGAATGGGCTCCGGATTGCCATGATGCATGCAGTCCTTGGGGTCAGGGGCCACCCTGCTGTCAATCAGACAGGGCAGGTGGAATGTGGCCCAGCTGCACTTCTGGTTGCATTTCCTGACACCTCCCTATCCCATGACGATCGGTCTTTGGCGTGCTGTTTCTGCCACCTTGTCGTCTCAATGGCTTGTCGGGGGTTTCGATGGGTGTGCATGTGGAGAGCCTGTCCCCAGTCCTTGTCCCCAGTCTCCGGACAAGCTCAACTTCACTTCCTCCAGCCTTATCAGACCCTTTGTTTCCAAAATTGTTACTCAGCCACTTGGGGAGTTGAACTGGATTCCTCCTTTCCTCCGTCCTCCAGCTGAAAGTAATGCAGAAAACAGTTGACCCTAGTGAGGATGTCCATTCTCCCCTTCCTCTTTGGTCTATCATGACTTAGATGGATAAGTTTGCAGAATTTTGTCAGCTGCATGTTTTGTACTGCGGGTGGTTGTGTGGCCATCTCTGCTTCAAGCCCAGCTTAGAGAAACATATGGGCCCAGATTCTTCAGCGCTGCAGATATGAGACTTTCTCATGTTAAGAGATTTAACAGATGAAATATGGTTTTCTGAACCTCTTTTCATTTACTGTCAAAATAACAAGTGATGTCTTGTCTTTCAACAGAGGAGCTCTTTTTACTCAGCTATGCAACGAAGAATGTGCCGTTGTCTTTGCTGTAGGTTTTCTATTTTATTTGTAAATTGTGCGTGCTGCATGCCACGGAATACTGAAAAGCCATACACCCTGGCTTGTTAGCTGACACAGAGTATGTGTGATTACAAATTGTTTGAATAACAGTGGACTATTGAACTGCCATCCAGATGTGTGTGGAGTTAACTGTGGGAATGTCCACAAAGAAGGATTATCTTTCTTGTTGCTGGGTCCAAGCCCCCCAGAAAGTTGAAACATAAGCGTGGAAGCTACTCAAATAGAACAGTAGCTGTAAATGGCTCCTCAGAAGCAAATTAATCATTGTTTAAACTTACATGTTGCAATTAAGATTGAGTTTATTCTCCTAAAGTAAGTCAGGCAAAGAAAATACCAAACAAAACCAAAAGAAGTTGTGTCTTTGAATGGCCTTTGGAAATGGTTTAGTCGTTTATGTTTTTAGATGTCTAGAAATTCAGAACATTGTTCATTCAAAATAAGACCCTGACCATCCCAAGTCTCTCAGCCTTCTTGTGTACTTTGTCCATGTTTCCTAAACTTCCTTCCATCCTGTTTGCTATACAAGATACTACAACCATAGAATGGTTGGTATTCACAGTACTGGCCCTGGGAAAACAATACAGATATTTTCTGTGAGCATTTTCTTTAAAAGATGTTTGAACCACAGTGAGATACCACTTCACACACATTAGGATGGCTAAAATAAAAAAGACAATAACAAGTGTTGGCAAGGATATGGAGATATCAGAACCCTCGTCCACTGCTTATGAGAATGTAAAATGGCATAGCCTACTTTGGAAAACAGTTTGGAAATTCCTTAAAATGTTAAACGTGGAGCTGCCATACGACCCAGCCTTTCCTTTCCTAGGTATATATACCCAAGAGAAGTGAAAGTGTGTGTTCACACAAAAACTTGCCATGAATATGTATAGCAGCATTATTCTTAATAGTCAAAAAGTATAATAACCCAAATGTTCATCAAATGATGAAAGGATAAATAAAATGCAGTATATTTTTCAGCCACAAAAAGAAATGAAGTACTAATACAACCTAGATCAGCGGTTCTCAACCTGTGGGTCGCGACCCCTTTGGGGATCAAATGACCAAGACCATCGGAAAACACATATATAATTACATATTGTTTTTGTGATTAATCACTATGCTTTAATTATGTTCAATTTGTAACAATGAAAATACATCCTGCATATCAGATATTTACATTACGATTCATAACAGTAGCAAAATTACAGTTATGAAGTAGCAACGAAAATAATGTTATGGTTGGGGGTCACCACAACATGAGGAACTGTATTAAAGGGTCGCGGCATTAGGAAGGTTGAGAACCACTGACCTAGATGAACCTTGAAAACATGCTAAGTGAACGAAGCCAGACACAACAGACCACATGTTGTATGAGTCCATATGTATAGAATGTCCAGAATAGGGCTGGAGAGGTTGAGGGAAAATGGAGATACTGCTAATGGGTATAGGGTTTCTTTTTAGATAAAATTTTTCTAAAATTGATTATGATAATGGCTATATAATTTGGCGAATTTACGAAAAAACCTTGAATTTATACTTTAAATGGATAAGTTGCATGGTATATAAATTATACCTCAATAAAGCTGTTTTACAGTGAAAGCAAAATAAAGACATTTTCAGGTAAAAATAAATTTAAAGGTATTTGAATGCGATTTTTTAAAGAAAAATCATGCCTCAAATTACAATATCTTCAGAAATCACAGCTGAACTTTTTTGACAGCATGAAAAAGAAGGGGAAATGGTATTAAATTTAATAGCTTATATCCTTTTTTTTTCCTAGAATGAAAGATCTGTTACTTGTTCAACGGTGTCAACACTTTCTATCTCTAGTTAGAATCTACAGCAGTAAGTTGGCATCCAGCCATCAGATACCTAGATTTACCTTTGTGCAATAAAACTCCCTTCAGCAATGCACATGGAAATATATCATTCTGAGCCCATTTTCAATCATGTAACAAACAAGTCGAAAAATATTTGTAATTATGAAACATCAACCAAGTCAGAAGAAACAAAGAAACTGATAGGAAATGGACTCTAGATTCTGTTCACACTCCACTTTCTATAGTTTAATCTGAAGAAAAATGTGGAGTTTCCTGCAGAGTGATTAATAGGCCCGTGTGGTGACATGCAGGAACTCTGAGCTTGACCTTGCAGGTAAAGGCTAACTGGTATGTTAAGTTGATTACACAATTTCCTCTAAATAAGTTGACAAGTGGTTTGCACAGTTGCCTTGACTTTTGCCCTTATAAATGCACACTTATAAATGACTTGCTTTTTCAGCTAAAGCAGTCCTTATTTTAGATGTGACATGTGTTAAGTAAACAGCCTGATAGGGAACCCAAGCTTCCCAGCCTTCATAGCCAGGCCAGATTATCAGAGCTGCTAAGGGGCCAGAGTCTAGGGAGTCTGAAACTCGGCTTTGAGATGTTGCTCTATTTGTAGGGCATGGAAAGACTCAAAACTGTTTTCCTCCTTCCACTATGGTGAAGGAGACGAAAGGATTTGAGATGGTAATTCCAACAAATGGCTTAAAATATTCCAGGAGTAGAGGCCGCTGAGTGGTTTTCGGTAAATGGCAAGTCGACTTAATTTGAGTGTTTTATACTGATCTCCTTTCAGGATGTCAAGTCTGTAAGAATATGCAGTCTCTGATATTTCTTCAAAAATACCATGGAGAAAGGTTTCTCGTCAGCATTTCTGTCCTGTGATCATTGCACGGGTAGAAAATGTAGTCCTTTTATACTCTAGAGAATATAGTCTATTGAGATATTTTTGTTCACAGATATACCATTTTTATTTAAGGGGAACGTTACAGAAAACCATTAGAAATGAACAGGAAATGTAGCTTCAGATGATCAAAATGCAGCTTAGGAAAATAACTGTTTATTCGTAGATTTGTAAGTCAAGTGCCTCTAATGAACCTAATATATCCTAATTTGATGAGGGAAAAGAGCCTCGCTAAATGGTTGATTTATCTGGGATCGCGTGTGCATGTGTGTTCCTGAGTAAGGTAAACATGTGGAAGATGAATTGGTTTTTATTTGTTTATACAAAGATAATACCATGTACGCTCTCCACATCTAGAATATGACAAGACTTGAACTCATCTGGAAAACAGAGCACTATTAGGACTCAGAGGTTAAATTCACCATCCCACCCTCAAATCTCCGAACGTTCTTCTGAAACAATGTGCAGACCCCACCATAAATCATCTTTATTCATGTTAACTCTTACATGAGATGAACTTCGTCAGCCCGAATGCCTACTACTTGCCAGAGATGACTCACTCAGTGATCTTTTTATGTATTTCATTATTGCCCTCTACCGTCTATAGGTATTTGTACCACTTTCCGGAGGGCTGTGTGCTTGGGCGAGGACTGGAGCTAATCCATCCTGCCATGTGGCTCTTCCTTGCACATTGTCTTTGCAAGTTGTCCATACTCAGTAATAATTAACTGTTAACAACAACATCCTTGACTCACGCTGCTGAGCCATTTCACTCCCTCCCCACTGGCCAGCTCCCTTTCCTTGAGGCAGGGGGAGATTTCTCACACTCAGCCCTCTCTGCTTGTGCAAAGTTGGGCTCTCTGGAGGTTTGGCATTAAACTCTGCATGGCAAACCCAGGATTCATGAACGTCCCACCACAGTGGAACAGTCCAAGAAGTTTCAACCGCCTCTCCATTTTCTCTCTCAAGAGAGTAACTTCTTAAAAATACAAAATAAATACTTCTGTTATATACATTATAATCAAATATATCAGAAATAAAAAATATAGGACAGACTATAATGAACACCCTTCTTCCCAGCACAAGCATAAGAATTAATATTTTCATACTTTCACTGATTTTTTTTAGAGGGAAAGGAAGGGAGAGAGAGAGAAACATTGATGTGAGAGGGAAACGTGGATTAGCTGCCTCCTGCATGCCCCCTACAAGGGATTAAGCCCACAACCCAGGCATGTGCCAGACCAGGAATCAAACCAGCATTTTTTCAACTGTGTGCAACCAACTGAGCCACACCAGCCAGGGCAAGAATTAATATTTACAAATACAGATGAAGCCTCCTTAAAACTTCTTGAGGCATACCAGTTGGAAGTAACTGGTCTAGACCCGTGGTTGGCAAACTGTGGCTCGCGAGCCACATGCGGCTCTTTGGCCCCTTGAGTGTGGCTCTTCTTAAGCCTTAGGAGTACCCTAATTAAGTTAATAACGGTGTACCTACCTATATAGTTTAAGTTTAAAAAATTTGGCTCTCAAAAGAAATTTCAATCGTTGTACTGTTGATATTTGGCTCTGTTGACTAATGAGTTTGCCGACCACTGGTCTAGACCATTAGCTTAGACTTAGCCAAGGCAAGAATTAATAGTTAGGAATACAGATGAAGCCTCCTTTCAACTTCAGGAGTTTACAAGGCCAAGTCTACAGCACCTGGAAGACATCTAGTGAAATACTGGGACCTGCCCTGTGAGAGGAAAGAGACATGATATGCTCCTGGGGGAAGAACACACTCTTCCTTTGCTGGTTTGAGTCTCTTGAATTCTCAACATTGGAGCCATAGGAAATTGCTGATACTCCGTTCTTGTCAAACGTCGAAAGAGACAGTTTTCTATGGTGTTTTCCTTAGTGTCCATTGTACAACATAAAAGAAAACCAAAATCAAGCTCACATCTTCTCTTGTCTAGATCATCAATTTTCAACCTTTTTCATCCCATGGCACACATAAACCAATTACTAGAATTCAGCAGTACACCAAAAAAATATATTGTATTTTTTGCCAATATGGCAAAAACATAGGTATAATTTTTATTGATTGACAAAAAAAATAATTATAGTAATTACCTATCCTTTTTGCTCCAAAGTGACTTTTTAAAAAATCAGGTGCCAATACTTGTATACTATAAGGATGTCTGGTACCAAGAATTAGCCAATCAGACACAACATTATTATGTGACATGACCTATAAAATATAACTCTATTGTATCACCTGTATATTTAGGGCATTCACACCAGATGGCTGTTGTCATTTTTTTTATTTGACAATCTAAGGGAAAAGAGGTCAGGTATTGCATGTTTTAAAACTTCTTGCGGCATGCCAGTTGAAAATCGCTGGTCTAGACCATTAGCTTAGACTCAGAATTGACTTCCCTGCCTCGATTCTCTACCCCTCCCAATTCAACATCCACTCTCTTGCCACAAGCGTGTATATGTGGTCAAACTCATACTGCCTTGCAGATTTCGTCCTCACAAGAAACTAGCAGATATCCGGGGCAGACCCAGGTTTTGTGGGATTGGAAGGTTATGCAGTTGGGATTCCCTGAGGAGGGAATGTTACATTCAAAACTAGTTATGAAAGTCAGTGTTTATTATGTCAATAAAGTTTTAAAAGTATGCAAATACTGCAAACACCACAACATCCAGAAAATCGCGTTGTTTTATTCATTAATTGCTTGACACACATTTATAATACTTTTTTCCTATATTTTTGGCTGCATATTCTTCGGTCATTTCTTCATATAACACATTTCGTAATATCATTTTCTATGATGTGAAAGAATACTTCAGTCCTTTTTCTAACATGGTTGAGAAAATACTGAGAGTAGTTTCTAAACTTTTCTTTGCTTTATCGTTCAATATTAGTAATGTCATGTAAGTTTTTAAGATGGTTGTCACCAAAACATCTCTCAGATTTTTCTACATATGAGCTGTAGGATTTGGATCTCCTTCCCTCCTCTCCCCCTTTCCTCCCCCCCGCCACATCCCCAAAGACTAGTTTCTGGCTCCATACATATTTTTTCTCTACCTCCCACATACTTTCAGTGCCAGGTGCTTTCAGACAAGTTCATATGACCTCTGACTCTGCTACTTCATGTCCCAACACAAGATGAGTTGGCCATTTCCAGCCCAGGACAGCTAGCAATAATTTAACCAAACATGGAAATGACTGTGAAATGTATAAACATACCCTACTACATCCTAAATAAATAATCCCTAACTCAACTTTCCCTTCACTGGAACCCAAAAATGCCCACAGCCAATCCAGTGCTACCCAACCCAAGGGAGAGTCAAGTACAAAGATAGTTAAATATCTTACAAATTATGCAAGACATTTGGCCACAAGAACATATTCCTAGGGTGGCCCAAACAAGTGAGGGACTGACCCTCTAAGCCAGTGGTTCTCAACCTGTGGGTCGCCAACCTGTGGGTCGCAACCCCTTTGGGGATCGAACGACCCTTTCACAGGGGTCGCGTAAGACCATCGGAAAACACATATATAATTACATATTGTTTTTGTGATTAATCACTATGCTTTAATTATGTTCAATTTGTAACAATGAAAATACATCCTGCATATCAGATATTTACATTACGATTCATACCAGTAGCAAAATTGCAGTTATGAAGTAGCAACGAAAATAATGTTATGGTTGGGGGTCACCACAACATGAGGAATTGTATTAAAGGGTCGCGGCATTAGGAAGGTTAAGAACTACTGATCTAAGCGATCAGGGTGCTGAGAAGTTGCATTCACTTCACAGGAAACGCTCAAAGTCACTTGGGTAGCAAATAACAGAGCTAAGATGTGAACCCATCTTTGGTGGCCCAGCTCTTATCTATTCAGTTATGTTAACTAGCATCTCATTTTATGAAACCTTTTCCTTCCCTGCCCCAGCTTGGCACTCAGCATCTAGCCTTTGGTCAGTATTTGCTACACCCACAAATATAGGCATTCCGATCCTGAAACAGATTTGCTATATTCCTGAGCACCCTTGGGCCAACTCCCTCTAAGACTCTGGAATCTAAGGTCTGTTTGAAACAAATGTTATCATGATAGAGAATGTCCAATGACTGTGCATTCGACAAAGCTCACCACCTCTCCTCCACTCATGTTCCAAAAATCATGTTCCTCCTGCTCCAGCTAGGAACATTTCCCAGTCTGCCCCAAGGATTGATAGATACAGTGCAATCTTCTGCATGGATCCTGGTGTCCCTGGGAGCCATCGCCAGGAAGTGGTGGGACAGCCCTAATTAGAAGGGGACCGCCAGCAGGGGCCCTGCTCTCCATGCCCTGGCACCTGCAGGAGAAAGGCCTCCTCTGATAAGCCCTCCAATGTCTACAACCCCCAGTGGTACACATGGGCGGAACTCGCTCTCACAAAACAAGTGTGTTTGCCAAATCAGGGCTGAAGTATCTTGCAAGGCCACTTGTTCCGGGAGAAAGACAGGATAAGGGAAGTGGCAGGAGCCGTGATAGGAAAGGAGTTTTTCACCCTAACAAGTGTGAACTGATAAGCCTGACCTGTAAGGCCAATGTTGAGGGTCCTAAGTACACCTCTCAGGCCAAAATTAGCTGAGCAAATTTGATTTGGCTTTCCGTGTTATAATGGGGGAAAATCCTGGGGAGAAAGAAAACGCCGAGGGTGTTGCCACCACAGATGACAGATTTGACCACTAGATTTTCCTACTTAATGAGTGAAGGGAATAATCTTTCTAGCATGCCTGACACTGTGATAAAACTAAAGTAATAATAATAATACTTCGGTCCTTACTATGCCCCAGTCCCTGAGCTGAGTGTTTCCATTGCTTCTTTCATTTGAGCCTCGCAAGAACTGTATGAGGCTGTTCCCACTTACAGGTGAAGAAATGGGACTCAGAGAGACCCAGCCATATACCCAACCCAGACACACAGCCAGCAAGTGGTGGAGGCCAGATCTGAACCAAGGCAGCCAGACGTGGGAGGACGCATACTTATCGACTCCCTTATACACGGACAAGTCCATCGCATCCTGTCCGTGTCTCCCTGCTCAGGACTCACCCTGCCTCTCTGAACAGTTCCCATAAAAAGGGATGGGGGGGCTTTGAGAAACCCTCTGAGTGTAATTCTATAATAGCAAAGCAAACAAGGCTATTTTTATCACCTGCCACAAGTACCCTTGTTCACTACCTATTTTCTCTTAGGGTGCCTAGAATAAAACAGAAGAAAATCAGTAAGGAGAGAAATAACTGTATTGATCCCTGAAGGCCTTGGTACGTGCTGGATTCCTCTCCATCCTTGCTTGGAGGCTCAGGCTGTGTAAAGGGAAACAAAGATTGAGGGGAGCGTGGCTGCTTCCGTCTGGCAAACTCAGGTTACTGTGAAGTATCTGAGGTCAAGGTGCTGCCTCCTGGGGCTGAAACGGGTTCCCTGAGTGTTACTCACTTGTACATTTAAAAATCCGGCCAGTGTGGCTCAGGTGGTTGAGCATCTACCTATGAACCAAGAGGTCACTGGTTCGATTCTCGGTCAGGGCACGTGCCCAGGTTGCGGGCTTGATCCCCAGTGGGGACCATGCAGGAGGCAGCCAATCAATGATTCTCTCTCATCATTGATGTTCCTATCTCTCTTTCCCTCTCCCTTCCTCTCTGCAGTAAATTAAAAACATACATTTTTTTTAAAAAAATCCACCAGGAAGCTTTTGGAATGTTCTCAGGAGGGGCAGCCATGTTCATGCAGCCCAGATATAGGCCACAGTGGTAGTCTAATGCCCAGACCAAGGGCATCAGCCTGGGGCTCATAGTCACCTTGGAGAGAAGTGGTGGGCCAAGGCCAAGGTGATGAGCGGGAACCTCAGAACATACGCTCAAACTCCTCATTTTATAGAAGGAGAAACTGAGACCCAGGGACCTACTGTGAGTCATAGTGAAACCAACTAGGATTCCTGCTAAGACACTCTTTCTGCTACAGGCTGCTGACATGCCTGTCTCAGGGCAGCGTCACCCAAGCAGATGGGTACCTTCCTTAATAAATACATACCAAGTACACGTCAGGATAGTCATCCCGGGATCTGACCTGGGGGTGCATTTGAGGGTCATACTGAGAAGACCAACTACCAGGAGCGGCTGTGCCCTTTTCCTCAGGCGGTTAGAGTCTCCCTACATAGCAATAAAAGAGCTATTTCAATGAACTCTAACTTATTCCTACAGTTGGTGACTCACCTCCAGCAGTATGTGTTATCATCTTACCTGAGCCAGTCGAGTTGTCTCTGGATGTCTAGTCCTCCGCAGAGGTGCAGGGAGATTGCCTAGCCAGTTCTTTATTGCTTGTTCTGAAAGCAAGTATCCTGGAAGCCTATCCCTACGCATGTGCTGGTATTTCTCACACATCACACTCTCAGAGGGACCTTGTTGAATTAAATACACTTGGAAAGGTTGGGGGGAAAACAAATTATTGTTCGCATAAATCCATCTTTGCCAAACGAATCTTTTTTTAGCATATGCTTTTATCTTATGTACTTTAAATATATTCTCATCAAAATCACGGAACGATAGATGAACCTCACTCAATTTATGGACGCATCCACTATATAACCCAATTAGCGAAACCAGTCTTCACGGTCAAAACAACCAAAGTGGACTCCTTATCTGACAGAGCAAGCCTGCCTTCATTTTCTCAATCTAAATAACTATGTTAGTACAAGTCCCTAGGACCACAGGGCACGTCCGAATTCTGTTTCTATGCTGGTGGGAAGCACGTAGGGAGGGCTCAGGTAGGTGTGTAGAGCATAGAGCTTCAAGCCTGTCTGAATTTGTCATGTGAGGGACATGAGGTGCTGCCACCATCGGTACATTTTACTGACACTCTCTTTGCTGTGTCCCCACAAGATTCTCAGGAGAGCTGCATTCTTTGAAAATAAGTCAGGAGATGGAAGAGGTGAAGTCATTACATTTTCAATGGGCATAAAGGATCAAAACATGCACACTTCCACCCTGCAATATATCTGAATTCAGACCATCCCAACAAGGGCCGAACACCAGGCTCCACCTTCCACGGGGCTCCGTGTAAAACAGGGAGAGACTCAATGCCCCAGCCTGGCTTTGTGGTCCTTGATTGAAGGGGTAGCTACTTTCAGCAACAGATAGTTCATATTGTCTCCCAACGTGGCACTGTGGAGTCGTACCCCCCGCAACCCTCCGCCCTGGGCAAAGCCTCTTAGTGCGTGGAAGAAGACAGTTGAGGACAGACAGTGGTGCAAAAGTGCTAGCATGAATCTCAGAGGATTGGCTATAGCAGATCATTCACATGGAAGTTAGGGCACTGGAAATCGGTTCTCGCAAACTCAGCTATACTCCGATTGGAAGACTTTAAGAAAAACCCCTACAGGTACCCAACAAAAGGACATTATCAGAATGTTCATTGGAGCAGCAGGAATTGGAAAGCAACATAAATGTCCCTGGATAAGGGGAGGGCCAATGCAATAGAATACTATACTAGTACACCAGTTAAATGAACCTCACACACACGCACACACGTACGCATGTGCATCTTGAACTGTTATGTTGACTCAAAAGATAATTTTCAAAGTGGAGTATTATGTTAAAAACAGTACACATGTGTGAAGGTACGTAAGTATAAAAGCATAAATACTGGGGAAGGAGTAGCAACTGTTTTTGTAACGCGTGATCTTTTCAAAGGAGCAGCTCAGCCTCCCATGCTATTAAACCGGTTATTGTATTTCAAGAGGAAACAAAGAGACTGGTTTTTGAATCTGTGTCCTGCGCACCATTCCAGTGGGAGAAAGGGCTTGAGAGTTTGGACTTGGGCTCTCGTCGGAGAGTGAAGGACACGGGCTGACCTTTCGCCCGAGGCACGCCAGCAGCCCCAGCTAGAGGTCTAAGCGAATGTCCATCTTGGACGGGGCTGAGTCTGGTTAGACAGCTTATCCCAAAGTCATCCCTGATTTTTGTTTTTAATGAAATTTGAAAAATAAAGTATGTACTTGGAGGCTCCTGTAGAAGGGCCTTAATTTGTGCTTAGGAATGCATAATTTTATCAGGGTCTCTGTAATTAGATATTGTGCAATAGAATAAAAAGCAAATACTGCTCGTTCCATGGCAACGGCAGTCTTTAGTACCTCACTATCTTTGAGATAAGGAAGGTTTCCATAGACACACATAGCACATGGGATTTTTTTAAATGGCCATCCAAGAAGAAAAGGAAACTTTCCCAACTGGTTTTCCCCTATGTGAGTGCATGAACGTGTGTTTTGTTCTCTTCTTTTTCTGCCACCTCCTGGATTTGGCTTGTGCCCCCCACCTCCCCCCCACATACACACACACACCCTCCTTTATCTGTCCGAAGTGTCAGTGTGGATAGTGAAGGTTCCGTGGCCCTGTAGAATAATGTCAATGCTTAAACTGGCGTTTGGTGTAAAGTGCTTATCTTTGAGGAAAGAGAAAAGAATTCAGGTTGAGGTCTCTTTCTGTGTAAGGACTGAAGGGAGATTTGCTGGGAATGTGGCCTGAGTTTGGGCAGAGAGCTCTGACGTGCCAGGGTCTGGGTGGAAACACCAGACTGGAAGTCAGGAAGTGGCCTCACTCATCGCTGTGACCAGCACCTCGCACTGCAGGCACACCGTAGGTGCTCAATAATTAACTCCCTGCTGGTTAGCTAATCATGTAGAGGGAAGACACAATGCTCAATAATTTCTAAGAAAAGACCCCCCAAGGTGCACCTCTGCTTCTAGACCAGAGGTCAGAAGCTTGTGGGAGCAGGTGGGTCACATAAATGTGTGGGGTGAGGCACCTCACAACAGGAAGGGTGGGGCAGGGGGGCGGTGCTGGGTCTAACTACAGCATGCATGGCCTATCTTACAGCATTCAATCGAAGCTTTGTGCAAAGACCGACTACACTAAACAAAACACTCATTTGCATTTCTGCCTAAGCAATAAGGAAAGCTAATTCCAGGACTATGTTGTTTCGGTGAGAGATGGCCAAATACCAAACAGCTTAAGGACCATTCCTACCAAGAGCTGGTTTGTGCAGGGCCAGCCCTGGAAACACCCGACTCTTTTCTCATAAAGATAGGTGTCTGGTTGAAATCTGTTTGTATTGTTCACCAAGGACGGCCTAGAAAGGGGAAAGAATACCCAGCCAAGTAGGCTGCCCCTTAGGAGGAAGGGTCAGTGGGAGGCAAGAGCAGCCCATGGGTTTCTGGTCTGCTAATACACACGTGACCTTCAAATCATCCCTTTAAAAACCAACTGGTCAACCACTGCCTTCTGTCCAACCTGCTGCCTCCCTGGGGTAATCTCCTGGAATCTGATTAACTGTGCCACCAAAAGGAAGCCTGATTGGTTGTATGTAAACATGTTTCATACAGATCCTCTTGGCCATAGGTTTTTGCTTCAAAGACTATTGGCCCAAGTACCTCCTGTTGTTGGAACACCTGGCCTCAGATATTTGCAGGTGTTCTGCCCAAGATACACCTGGGATGCCCCAGCCAGTTTTGCTCAGCGGATAGAGCATCTTCCCGCAGACTGAAGGGTCCCAGGTTCGATTCCAGTCAAGGGCCTGTACCTCGGTTGTAGCCTCGATCCCTGGCCCTGGTAGGGGTGTGTGTGGGAGGCAACCAATTGATGTGTCTCTCTCACATTGATGTTTCTCTCTGTGTGTCTCTCCCCCTCCCTTCCACACTTTCTAAAAATCACTGAAAAAAGATATATCCTCAGGTGAGGATTAACAAAGAAAAAAAGATACACCTGGGCTGAATTCTGGGAACTATTTCTTTTATCTCATTCATTTCATTAATTACATTTAATAGTATGATTGGAATTGTTAGGGCAAAGCCCTTTGCAATTTAATTAGCATTGAGCAATTTTATAGGTGGCAGTGAAGTGTGCACCTTGAGAGGTTATTAAAGACATTTTAAGAGGTGAAGAGAGATAGTGACATGGAGTGAGGAGTAGAGGAACGCATGTGCATTCTCTTCTAAAACATGCCAGAGACAGAGGCCTTGTCTTATCTCCACATGATCCTGAGAGACAGGGAGGAGCAATCGTAAAACAAACTATTCAGATCTTCTTAGGCGTCCTGGGCGGCATTGACATCATTTAAAATATTGTTCACTTTTTCTAAAATGTATGGCCCCATTGGAGGCAATTATAGTCACCTTTGTAAATAGGATCAGTAGAAGAACTAATATTGTCCATCTGTCCATTAAAATGAAGAACTGGAATAAGCATCTGGGACTCCCAAGAGCCAACTGGAGATGATGTGTTTTAGAGCGGTCCCCAGGACAGGATGCACTAACACCACCTACCTGCCAAGTAAGGGGCTGATCTCTCCTCTTACTGGTTATACAGTCACTTGGACGTACTCAACCCTGTGCAGGTGGCAGCTCGTGCTTCCTTTGCTCAACAATGAGTTTCCACGCTGGTAGAATAGACAGAGGTTGGACAGCATTCTCTAATGCAGTGATGGCGAACCTTTTGAGCTTGGCGTGTCAGCATTTTGAAAAACCCTAACTTAACTCTGGTGTCATGTCACATATAGAAATTTTTTGATATTTGCAACCATAGTAAAACAAAGATTTATAGTTTTGATAATTATTTTATATATTTACATGCCATTTAACAAAGAAAAATCAACCAAAAAAATGAGTTCACGTGTCACCTCTGACACGCGTGTCATAGGTTCGCCATCACTGCTCTAATGGCTACAGCTTACTTAATCTTACCCAACAGGTACCAGGCGCATCTCCTTCACTACAACTTCAGAGTTCTTTTAACTCCGAATTCAGAGAGAAGGCAGATCTCTCTTCTCAGGTTGAGAAGAACCAGTCATAGTTGAGACATAACTCTGCATAGATAACATAGAGAACTATAAACTGGAAACAGGCATCGAGAAACCGTAATATGCAGTTATGAGGAGTTTGCCCATGTTAATGGCCGATTCCCACCCACTGAGCTGTGGTGACACTCATGGTCAGAAGCCCCCGGGCTGAGCCCAGTCTGGCTCCAAGCACAGCCTCCTCTCCATGGTCACCCTGACTCCATTTGGTCCTCTGGTCCTGCCCTGCATCCCCCCCTGGTTCGTGCAATTTGAATTACACTATTTACCACTCTGAAACAGAATTAATGTCCTAATTACAGAGGCGTCTCCAGCTCACCAGCTGCAGTTCCTGAAAAAAAGACTCACAGATGTTGTCCGCTGCATTTCTGTTGCTCTAGCACTCTCTGGCCCTTGGGCCATTTGAGAAATCTTTGAAAATGCTGAAGGTCTGAGTCTCCCTCGGTGGGAATATTCTTTGGGAAAATGCCCACTACACATGCATTTCGTCCCCTGTTAGGGCAGCCAGGGTGTTCCAAGGCCTGCTTGCCTTAGGGAGGTGACGAACATCTTTCAGACAAAAGGCCTCCTCCACTCACTAAACCACGAGTTGTTTTCTGTATCGAACTACCCAACCCCAATATCAGTGTATTTAGGAATAAAGAACCATGCTGCCTGGCAGGTGTTCTGCTGTTTGCCTCCTTAAATTCCACTGCATGGGGCCGATGGTGGTTTGGCAGTCTCTCCTTTGGGAACAGTGCAGGCTTATTTCTGGTCCTTCATTTCACCAACATGGACTTTCCCCCCCCACTTACCTGTGTGTGTGTGTGTGTGTGTGTGTGTGTGTGTGTGTGTGTTAGAGGCCTATAGCTTATAGACTCTGAAACCATACTTTACAAATCAATAAAATAAAAACATGTGGCCTGGAAAAGGACCCCCCCCTCCCTCGATTTGTGGGTATATTTTACAGAAAGGTTTTTATAAATTAAGTCAGACTTAGTTATGCATTGGAGAAATTACATAAATAGATATTGCCCCAAGAAGATGGCAATATATGGACATTTCTACTTATACCCAGAGTGAAATGTACTGTCAGCTGTTAGACTTACAACCTATTTTTGCAAAAAGAATTCCTTCACTGGGTTTATATACGTGAAAAAGAAAAAAAAAGACGATGCTTCAATCTTTTGAATATAATAATAAAACAGCCCTTAGTCCCATAGCTGAAAAGAATAAACACCCTAAGCCACTTTTCCCAACTTTGGAAGAGGAATGAGTTGGAGTTTTGTTGTTGTTGTTGTATGTGTGTGTGTGTGTATGTTTTCCAGAGTTACTATTCTCAGAATGGTGGACAGTGTTCACATCCTAGAAAGAGTTTGTTCTGCTAAAAAAAAAAAAAAAAGCATTTTCCCTCCACAGTAAACAGCATTTTGCTGTTGAGACCAAACCTATAATTACTATTATCTAATAGTTTTATAGCATGGCATGCACTATTTGCAAGGAATTTTTTCCATCGGTCATTCAGAAATGCAATTCAGTGATGGAAATTGGTTATTTTCCCTTAGCATGGGAAAGAGAGTGTGCAAGGTCAAACATAAACTCTTCCCCTCCACCCGCCATGTATGTTCTGCCTCCCCAGGAACGGAGTAAGATTCTTTTCTGTGAATATATGAGAAGAATTTGATATTTCTCTTGTGGATGGAAAAGCCTCCATTTTAGCCTATTTCTTTTATGGGGGTCATAAAAGAGAGAGAACACCCTCCCAGGAAGAAACCCTTCCGGTCAGAGTGAATCAGAGCATCTGAGAATTTCCATGCATCCTTTCCAGGGTCAAGTCTAAAACTGTAACAAGAACTCTGCACGCTGCACAGGTGGGAATCTAGGAGCTCGGGAGAGATGAAGCACACGAATGTCTTCCCGCAAGTTGAGGTGGCCCCTGTCATTGCCTAACTGTGCAAGCTGGACCACCAGAGAAAACAGGGCTGGCATTCCGGTTGGGGCCCTGCCCTTTTGCCTAGACAAGGAAAACTTCGGGGGGAAAGTTGAGCCAAAAGCAAGAATGTAGACATTCCTTAGGAGGAGGCAACCCAGGGGGAAGGGACTTGTTTATGTCTCAGGAAGTTATGAAATCTCATATGTAAAACACGCTCATATGTATTGTTATTACTTGATTTAACACTCCAGGGACTTAGCCCAAGCCAGCTGTGACTCTCAGGCTGCCCCGCTCATTAAAATTCCCCTTCCCATTCAGACCCCCTCCCACCATTACTGGATGTCGCCGGGCTTATTGTCCCTAAGTGGACTCCACTCAATTCAGGAATGTGCCTGTTCGGTGCTCCCAAGAAGTTTCTTTTTAAAAGCGTATTTTATACCTTTCCAGGGTCCATTGTAGAAATTTTGGAAATTTCTGAAAAGTGCCAAGAAAAAACTCCACGGCGCAATGTTTCTATCACCTGCACACAGTGGCACCATTAAGACTTCAGTGACATCAAACTGTTAGTACGTTTTAAGCATCCAAAGTAATCCTGAAGATACAGAGGTGCCCAGACCCTCTCCTGGAGGGCAAAGGTCACCTCTTCTCTCTCGTGCCCTGGAAGCTGGCCCCGCCCCTGCATTCAGGAGGCAGCTGTGTGTGTGGCATCCACAGACCTGGGTTTTGGGAGGAAGAGGAGGGCAGCACGGGAGAATGGGGCCCAGGAAAGAGGAAATGTGTCAGTGCTGTTACTCAAACAGCAAGTATACAATATATTTCTCAATTATGACCCTTTTCTGCAATTGTCTAGAAATGTCAAAAAGGTATTCCTGAGATGTCTTTGGGGCTGGGGACTGAAGAGAAGGTAACTCCATGCAGAAGACAAGCTCACCTACAATTCTGAGGCATCTCTTTAGCACCCATGACAGCAAGAGGCCTGCTTGGGAACGTGGACCTCTCAGTGAGCTAAGCCCTGGGCGCTGAGGAAGGGCTGAGTCTGCCCGGCTGGGGCCACGCCCTTACCTTCCGTGTTTGATGGAGGTGGGGTGTGGTTTCAGGAGTAAGGGTGGAGGAGGAGTTGGGGTGTGGAGGATACCAGCCCTTTAACCCACCAGGGCCTGTTCTTGGACCAAATAGTCGCCTGCTCCAAGCAGAGCCTCATAAACACATTACAGAACTGCCATTCGTTAATCCCCAAACAGTTTTCTGTCATTTAATTAGAAAATTCATCTTATTTTGCCTCCAGGCCTTGTAGCCTTATTGCATTTGCACATATTTCAAAATGTTTCAAGTACTGACCAGATAACATTAATGAATATATTAGATAGGCAAACAGTTTTAAACAAAAAATAATAAACATACTTGTGTGTATCTCTGTATATATAAAAAATGTTAATTCCGTCTGGAGCCAAACAGGTAATTTTCCCTTCAGCGTTTTCTCAGTGGCTAAGACAGGTTGGCCTAGGAGCGCAGTCAGCCTGTCTGCAGACTCGGCTTGACTTGCATACCAGGGTCAGATTTTCCTCCGAAACAGACAGCGAGATGATCTGATTGGCTCGGGGCCAGGGCGTGCTCACAAGGGCTTCTTTGATGAAAGGGTTCTTGGTAAGTCCTGTACCAAAAGCAGCCTGCCACCCTCCTTTCAAAGATACCCATTTAGAGCCATTCCCAGAAAGGGGGGGGGGGGGAACAGCAAGAAAAAGAGAGAGGGAGGGGAGGAGGGAGCGAGGGCCGAATTACCGCAGGAATAATTATGCTCCCCGGCGTGGAGAAAGGGGGAAAGTTATTACAAGTAAACTGCTGGATGCTGAAGTAGCTGGTTGGCAAGTCCGCAAGAACATAAGGAATGTGCAATTAAGCTCATTAAAACATCATCATTATGCTTATCAATCTTTTTCCAAAAGGGGTGGGGCGGAGCGGTGTGCTAAGGCATGACCGCTTTTGCAGATAAAGATCCCGGGCTACCTCGTTGCATCTCTCAAGCAGAATCAGCCCTCCGCTCCCTACAGCCCTTGCAGTGGGAAGGCTGGGCTCCGCTGACTCACACCGAGGCGTGCCTGAGCCCTGGACGCGTTTCCAGGAGGCTGGCTCCTCTCCTCTCCGCCGGCATGCTTCTTGTCCATGTGATCCCCATCAGACGAGCGCATCTTTATCAAGCACCTACTACATGCCCACCTCTGGTGTCCAGGGAAATTCGGGAATATTATCTATGATGTGAGCCCTGCCCTCTGGCCACTGTTCCTTGACTGGGGAGGTGAGACCTACCTCATTCACTCATTAAGCCAAAAATACGTATTGAAAGGCAGCCACGTATGAGCGCCCTGCTAGGTGCTATGGGTTCAAGGGTGAGCAAGGAGGACACAGCCAGCCCCGCCCTCACCATCTAGCAGAGAGGCCGTTAGGCCCTCCGACAGTGACATCAGCAAGGCGGAATTGCTACCTGAGGGGGCTGAGAGGGGGAGGCCGGGGTTTAGTTGAGCGCAGGGTGAGGGTGGCAACCCCACATACCGCTTGCTCATTTGCCACATTAAATTTCAAGCTCCTTGAGGAAAAGCAGTGTCTCTTTTGCTTTCGCTTTTTCTGCCTTTGCTGCTGTTCTGTTTTATGGTAGTTGAACGTAATGTATTTTCATGGAAACTAGTCACATACTACAGAAGAATATAAAAAGAGAATTTAAATTACCTGTAATCTGACCACCCAAAGACACCCACTCTAGCATTTAGATATAGTTCCTTCCAAACTTTTGTTTTTATTTTTGTTTTTCACAAAATCATTTGGAGTCGGTGTTTGCTTTTTTTTAACTTTTTCCACTTGACATAATGTGAGCATTTTCCGTATCATTAAATATGCCTGGAGCCATTGCTGAGAATATCTACACAGTTTAATCTTCTGTGCCCGGGCATTTTGTTTGTTTACAGTTTTCACCATTATAAATAATGTTGCCCTGAGCATGTTTCTGTGTGTAAGAATTGTCACTTACATCATCTCCCCCACAGTTATTTGCAAACAGCATTTATGCAATAACCACCTGTAACGTAAAGGAAAGCTGCATAATAGAAAGCCGGTGTAAGTGTGGGGCCCGCCCTGGAGCTGAGTAGAGCTGGAGAACTGAGAGTTCGGTGGGGATTAGCATGAACAGGGAGGCTCGTGGAGGAGGTGGACTTGCACAGGGAGGTCCAATGTCTTAGTCTGGTATTACCGCAGATTGTCTGCAAACCCGTGCCTTGCATTTTCTCTCGACATCTGTAAGGAACACGCCTTTTTCTCCAGCGGCTTGGTCCTGGCAAATTCCTTCACCCATGTGTGCACACAACGCCTAGTTCAGTCATCCACAGATGTTTCCCGGCTTCAGAATCACCAGGGCACAGGTTAAAGAGACAGACTCCTGGTCCCCATCCCAGCCCCGCTCAATCAGAACCTATAGGGTGGGCTCCAAGAATCTGAATGTTTAAAACATGCACGCTGGTAATTCCAGTGCAAGGGGTAAAGATCCCCGGATGCAGGAGGCAGTGCTGGCTGTAGCCGTGATGCTGGGCACACGCCGGTCAAGGTGTGGGCTAGACTCTGGCCCTGTCACTCACCGCCCTGTGCCCTTGGCCAAGCCTCTTTGCTGACTGAGCCTGTTTCCTCATCTCTAAGTGGAAGATAGGAACAGGCGATCCCTCCAAGTGTAGTTGTGAGAGTGAAACGAAGTGCTTAAGACTGAGGTGCTCAGCCCCAGCCGTGGCCGGTTTTGGATGAGTGTTTCTGGTCATTGTTATTACTGTCCATACGTATCACTTCTCTCTAAAACATGGCGGCATGTGGGCCTCCTTCCTTAGCCTTTTGTCTTAGCTGAGACCCTGTTTTGCAAAGTGGCCTCAGAGATCAGTGACCCTGCGAGACTGCTGCCCTGACCCCTGCCCTGCCTCTGCTGGTGCCCACTGTACTTCCCTGGGCCTCCGGGCCGTAAGAGGGGAGCTGTGATCTGATTGGTAGAAATGCATCCTTGGTCGGGAGCCAAGCTAAGCTAAGGTGGGAGGGAAGATAAGCCTGAGGAAATGCTGATGTGCGGAGGTGTGACTGGAGAAACACCAGCGCCCTCCGGACCGCAGAGAGCCGGCCGGACTTTAATTCCTGGTTTGATCAAAGTCGTGTAAAAATGGACCCCAAAGGTCTTTAGATGGAAAACTAGGTTTTAGGTTTCACATATTAGCTGTAGTTAAAGCCAAATGTTCATTCCTCTCAAATTGTGTGGGTGGATCACTTTCCTCCCACTGTTGAAGTCTTGCGTTTTTAGCTGCTAATAAACTTAATAAAATCCATTGCTGACTTCCCCCAGTGTATTAAGTCCGTTCACATGCACGGCCGAACCAGCGCACGGGGACACCGTGTTAGCGAGTATTTTTGTTGGAAACAGACAACAGACACTGTTTGTTCATCTGCAAAATGCTTCTCAAAGAGGCATCTTTGCTGCAGTCCCGAGCGTGCGAAGAGCCTTCACTCTCAGGAATCCTCCCAGTCAACCATAACACCTACACTGAGTGTGAAGGAATTCTGTTTTATTGGTTCAAGAAGCAAATTCAAAGGAAAGGTATGCTTTTCTGCTCCCACCGGAGCTCCCACCTGTCCCCGCCCCACGCCGCCCTCGAATTCCCAGTGCCCCTAATGGCCCCATGGTTCCCACCCCCGCCGGCCTCTGGCCCATCCAACACTCCGGGGCTGCCCTAATCAGAAGAGTCAGGGTGCGTTTCCAGGGTGTAAGAGGCCCCCCGGACCCTCAGAGTGCTCGGCAACTGGCTGGATGCTGTAATGAAGCGAAACAAAAATGCACTTCAGGGTGTGGTGAGCAGAGCGGGGCATTTTCTGGAGCCTTCTAAACCTGAGTTGCAAAGAACCAGAACTACAGAAGTGGGGTGGTGAAGACGTAAACAAGGGAAAATATGCAGAAGTCCACCCGGGGAAATAGAAACCAGGGAGGTAGAATTAGGCACTTGACAGTTTCAATAGTTCTGTCCTAAAATGTCCCAGGGATCCTCAGGAGGCGTTGCATCTGTGGTATGCGGGTGACTGGCGTGTGTGTGCTGGGGCGGGGACAGGGATGAGATTTTATTTTAAGCAAAACCAAAAAGTTGGAAACAATCCAGATGTGTGTTGCTAATACTGAGTAAGTTCCCATTAGATTTAAGAATGTGGAAATAGGACAGAACACCCTTCCCTGTCGCCCCTCGTTCAGCGACAGGCGTACCCACTTTACAAGGGAACGTGGATTTACCTTTTTTACTTTTAAGGTCTAAGAAGGGAAGGTCAGCCTCACACCCAGTGGCACACTGTCCATCTTCAGGAATCTGTTGCTTTTTCGTAGAGAGCCTGTGAGGTCTTTGCTCTTCTGTGAGGTGAAAAACTAGAAAATGACAGTGCCGTGCCCGTGTTTGCTGAAGTGATCACCCTCAGACTGTGTGGGGCTTATCTCCTGGTGTAATCAGCATGGCCCTCTTAAACAGAGCTGTCTTAAAAACCCAGATCTACCGGTCAGATTTGTTTTAATTTCGGTCTAACAGCTTTAGGATTACCCCTCAAGACTATAACGTCAGGCTTTTGTACAAACAAGGAGCTTACACAAAACCCCCATTATAATGGTGGCTGGGGGTAGGGAGGGAGGCCTTGTTTGGTTGATTGAGTTATGATTGTTTAGGGAACAAATAAAGGCTTTCTTTCCTTAAACATAACAGTTATGTCTTACTCTGGCTAATAATGCGACATATTCTTTTTTTTCCCCCCAGCCTGCTGACATTATTCTTAATGTCAGTGCAATGTTTTACCTCTAGGTTGAAATCCAGTTTTAATCCTATAAGCTAGAAAAATAAGTTCGATCCTACACAATTGAGTTTTAAAACTGATTCTGTTGCTGTACTTATTACCCTTGGTGGCTGGTCTCTCCACTCCCTCCCCCCTCCCTTTCTTCTTCCCCTCCTCCTCCTGTCCTCATCTTTCTCTTCCTTCTTCTCTCTCTCTCCCCCTCCCTGTGTGTGTGTGTGTGTGTATATGTGTGTGTATAAAAAATGTAAATTAATTAAATGTCTATATGTATATACCTTATGTGTGTGTCTCTACACATGTAACAATTTCATTCATGCTCTAAGAACTGATCCTACTTCATTTTCTGAATATCTACTCTGTGGTCTCAATAAACTCTTTTACAATGAACTGATTTACTGCAGATCTGGGCAGTATTACGCATTCCCCTGCCTCCCTCCCCTAAGAAGTTCAAGTTCTTTGACAATTATTGCACGAGGCACATTTCAGTTTTATTTACTATATTTTATTTAAAGCCTCTTATAAACAAAGTGGATTGGCAAGTTTGGGTGCAGGGTAGGTTATGCGATTTCAGTGGAGGGTAGCCCACCCTGGTACTAGGATGCTGCAGATCTCAGGCACATTCTCTGAGGTCGCCCTCCCAGCACGTGCCTGAGCGGTCGGTCCCCACCGCAGCCCGAGATCCAGGGTCACTCTGCGGCACAAGGTGTAGTGGTGGTGCCCGAAAACCAACTGGAAAGTGAATTCAGGGGCAAAGCTAGACAACAGCAGGCCGAGGGGTTTTTTGTTTTGTTTTTTTTTTTATGCGGAAGTGGAAAACAGATAGGAATCCAGAAACAGGAAGACAAAGAGGCCCCAACAAGTTGGAATAGGAACCACACTGAGGGCTTTTGAAAGAGAAATGACTGTGAGTCTGTATGAGGCACTGGGTGCTTCTTGAGTTCTCTAAATCTATCTTTAAACATAAGTTCTGCCCGTGTATTTGGGTAGGAGATTTGAATTAGGATATTAAAACTTCAACAGGACTCATTTTAATTAGCTAATTGGGCATTTTGAAAGCCCTTCAGGTCATGGTAATTATGCAAAGGATAGGCAGTCATTAGCTCTCTCTCTACCAATTTCTCATTAATACCTGCCTAGAATAGAGTTGATTAGTGCGAGGCTATCCCTGCCTAAAAGTGAACATGCTCACTTGTAAACGTGATTTCTTTTCGCTCCCGGCTGCTCCTGAGGTGGCGTGAGTGTTGGTCCTGGACAGTGGTATGGTTCAGCATCACATCTCCCGCACAAGGGACAGATCAAGACGTTGAAATATCACTCCTCCAGCTCCTCACAGCCTACACATCTGGAGGAAGCCTACCTGTTGTTTTCTTAAAGTCACAGCCGGAGAGCGTTTTGCGTAGCCCCCATCCCTGCCCTCAGACACCGCAGACTCCGGGCCCAGACAGTGCCTGCCATTAGCGGTGCCACTTTGGTTAGTAGAGAATGAATGGCTGAGTGTGTGGCCTCCTGGTAGACTTTAATGTATCACTGGCCTTTGTTACACGTCTCAGGTCCAAGCATAATTTTACCCGCCCCACCTGCGCCAAGGTGATGAGGTTGGGGTGAGGCCTTGCTTCTCTCCCTGCCTGGTTATACTGAGAGCATGTGGCCCTGCTCTGTAGCTTTGAGAAGGGAACTTAATGGCCTGGTGGCAGTCAGGCCCCTCCTTCACTGAGCTATGGGACTCGGTATGTGGGAGCTCTTGCATTGTGTCGATGGAAGTTCTCTGTGTCAGAATCTATCTTATGCTTAAACCTCATCTCAATTGATGCTCTCAGGCGGGTGTTATTAATACAGGGTGTCCCAGAACAATGTGTACACACTTTAAGAGCTGATATAGCTCAAGTGAGGTTTCTTTCTTTTCAGATTTAACCCATTGGAATTAATAATGGCAGCCAAAGTGCGTATACATTTGGGGGGGGCACCCTGTATATGCTACCAGGTCATTGAGTTTCTGCCACTGACCTCCAGCCTCACTCTTTTACCACCTATTGCCACAGGACACCAAGGACATGTAAGGAGCCGGGTGCCATTCACACACTTGTGCAGTGGCCTTTACAACCATCTCAATGGTTTATTCATTCGATTCATGCCATAGCACCCTTTCTGGGGAACAGCAGGCCAAGAATGTGTATGTTCTCAGGGCGAGGAAAAGGGAGCAATGGGAAGGTTTTCTGTTATTGAAAGGAATATTTTTAAAAACTGCTGTTATGCCTGCCAGCGAGTGTCTCCAGCATCCCTGGGAGTTATTCGGGGTTCCCCATAGACCGATGCCCAACCTGCAGCACTGGGGAGAGGCAATCACCCTCCTCCGTGGGTGTGGCAGCCTCAGGAAATCCTAGTGAAGGTTAGGGATTTGTCCTGTTCTGTGCTGGAAACTCTTGGCGGCCGTGTGCATGCATGCTATCAGTCACCGGCTCCTCAGTCCCAGTCGGTGTCTGCAGTGATTGCTGTGTTGGCCACTGTAGCCAGCTGCAGGCGCTTCTTGATTGACTGGGAATGGAGATGACGCTCGGCACGGTGAATCCGAAACAGGGAATAATGCTGAAGACTCATGTTGGGAGAATTATCTTTGGTTGGTTTTGTTTTTATAAAATCGCTTTACCTTCCTGGTTCTGTTTTGCTTGAGCTAAACTTGGTGTTTAACATGTTATATTTTAAGTCTTCATATTATAGAATGGTTTGAAAAATATTCGAAAAAATGACAAGAAAATAAAGACCACTTATCATCACACTATTAAAAGCCCTTTGTTGAATATATGTCTTTTTCTCTTGCTCCATACACCTATAGATATACATTTTTTAATGAAATTGAACTTTTTTCATTTTACTAAATACTGTGATCATTGCGATTATGAATTACTTGTGAATCGATTAGTTCATCTCAGCAGCAGCCTTTTTACGGGCTGCTTGGTACTTGGTGTTCTGAACGCACCACAGTTTACTTAAACAAATGCCTATTGAGGAACATTTGCATTATCTCAAAGTCATGGTAACAGCATTATGGTTACAGTGTTCACTCCTGTACATCCATATACCTGCATGCACGAATCCTAATATATCCTAGAATTCATGACTAAGGGTGGAGTTGCTGGTTCATTGTTCAGATTTCAAAATGATGCCAAACTGCAGTGCAGAGAAGCTGTGCTAACACGCATTCCTACAACAGCGGTCATCCGCGTGTCCTTGCTGGTCTCACAGTTGCCTTTCATCTTCACTAACCTGATAAATAGCGGGGGGGGGGGGGGGGGAGCAGATGACCTCACATTGTTTTACCAGTTTTTTTGTTTACTAGTTGAGGTTGCGCGCGTTCAAATATTGCCACTTCTGCTTCTTCTTTTGTAAATTACATGTTCATCTCTCTAACCCATTTCTTCTATTATGATATTTATCCTTGTAAATGTTACATTCGTTTATTTTTAATTTTTTGAAAAATATTTATTGAACACCTGTTATGTGTTGTCTGCGCTGCTTTGTGCCTGAAAACAGTGGTGAGCAAGACAGGGCTGCTGCCCTCAGTTTAGTGGGGGAAACACATTAACCAAATGCGTAAATATGAGAGTGTAATGGTCATGGATGCCATGAGGCAATGGACTCTATTAGCAAGTGGTTCTCACACTGTAGCAGGCATCAGAATCACCTGAGGGCTTGCTAAAACACAGGTTGTCGAGCCTTACCCCCCCCCACCCTGCACCCCACCTTCTCCAGAGTTTCTGATTTAGTAGGTCTGAGGGGACCGTGAGACCCCAGGAGGTGCTGATGATGCAGGTCCACAGACCACGTGGAGAACCTCTGCTCTGGAAATTTAACTAAACACAGAGGACAACGTGGCTTTCCCACAGAAGTGATGCATGAGCTGAGGTTTGAAGGCTTTACCTTCATGAATATCACAGATGTTCCTGTCATAGAAAAGAGCTTGTACAAAAGCCCTGTGGCAGGAGGGAGGGTGCAGAGAGCAGGAGACAGGCCCGTGTGTCTGGTCAGGCAAGAGAAGATAGAGTGGTATGAGCTGAGGTGGAGCTCGTATCCAGGGCCAGGCCACATAGATGTAGTAGGACATGAAAAGGAATGTTAAGGAATGTTGATAAGATCAAGCATAAAAGGAAACCTTAGGCAATGAAGTTGTTTTGTAGAAATTAACAAAAAGGAAACAATGGCCTGGCCAGCATGGCTCAGTGGTTGAGCGTCGACCTATGAACCAAGAGGTCACTGTTCTATTCCCAGTCTGGGCACATGCCCGGGTTGTGAGCTTAATCGATCCCCAGTAGGGGGTGTGCAGGAGGCAGCCAATCAATGATTCTCTCTCATCATTGATGTTTCTCTCTCCCTCTCCCTTCCTCTCTGAAATCAATAAGAATGTTTTTTTTAAAATTGACACTAAGCAGTGGACCAAGTATGTCAACTATACACAAATAATGAAAAGCTGGTGCTTTCAAAGATAAACATTATTATCACAGAGTTACTTGAAATTCTGTTTATAAACTTTACTAATTCCATGAAGAGCTGATTTATAAACTTAGGTTCAAATATCATTTTAAACTTAACGGTTAGAAAGAGGCTGTTTCTGTAAGCAGTTGGTCTCTGATTCCTACCTGCGGTTGCTCCAGGCAACCTCACCTGCAGAGGAAATGCTGCATTCACATTAATAGTCATCGGGAAAAGCAGGGCCCAGATCCCCATCAGAAAGAAGAGAGGGTCCGTGCCCTTCAGAAAGGAGAGAAAGATACTTCCTTTGGATGCTCAAGGTTTCCCTGTTGTCGCTAGGACCGAAACTTCTCGCTGGATTCCGTCAGAAAGAGGAGAGGAAGTGGTGGCTTTCAGCAAGGATGATGGAAAACATGGCCCATCTGCTTCTTCGATCTCTTCCGTCGGCAGCTGGCGGAAAGGGGAACTTGGGATGGTGTCATCTTCTCTGTGGTCAGAAGTGTTTTAAGAAACTGAGACTGGCATAGTGGCAGGTAAATTAGATGAGATGAGAGCCTAGGGTTTCTTTCTTGGGAGCCATGGAGGGAAAAAGGAGACAGGATGAGATCCATACTGGTCGCACTATAGTGAGAAAGATGTAGCCATAGTGCATTCAGGTGTGTTGGTTCTTTAAATCTTGCTCCATGTCTATTATGTAGCCTTCGAAACAGAGTTTAAAGGCTACTAATTTCTTAGCCATTTGAGTTTTTATTCTTTAAAAGGGAAATGCTTTCCATCAGCTTCCCAACCTGTGCTTGAAAACTGACATTTCAGACCACGTAGTAATACTAATAATAATAATAGCGATAGTAGCTAATAGAGATGGAGCACTTACTGCACGCCAGGTACTGCGCTCAGCTCTTGGTAGTGTTTTCTCCTTTTCATTCTCACAACAACCTTTGGAGTAGGTAGTTTTATCATGTCCTCTTATGGGTGGTAAAACGAAGGCCCAGTCATACAACTAGTCAGGGGGGATTTGGGGATTTGAACCGGGATGGTCTTGACATGGAGCCCATGCTCTGAACCATCCAGCTCTACTGCTTCTCCAAGTCCTTTCTCTACTTGGAGGCAACAAGCAAACTCTAGTTGCAGACTTAGTGCCTAAAAGGAAATAAGTGCCTACTCAGTGCTAAGCATGAAGTAAATGCTGTCAGGATAAAAGCATGATAGAGAAATAATTCTAATTTGTTGTATAAAATATATTCATCCTGGTCTTGAAGACAGGGAGGCACAAACTAATAAGCACAGTGTGGAGTATGCAGGAACAGTGGGAGCAAACACTCTCTTAGGATAAACGCATTTGTTTACGGGTATTCAACGAAGAGGTCCTTCCTTCCATCGTTCCTCCCATCCTCCTCCCTCCCTTCCTATATTCTCCAAATTGTTATTGTTACAGTGAAAAAATAATCATTTTAAAAATTGTTTGAAGGTCAATGGGACATTTAACCAACTTGTATTAAACACTAACTCCATCCAAAACATGGAGAGATGGTGTAAAGCCCAGAATGTTCTGGACACTCAGCCCAGTCCCAGGACCAGTCTTATCATCGAGCCCCTTGCAGGAAGGTGAATTGAGGGGGTCTGGGTGACTCTTGCTTCTCTTTCTATTGCTTCCAACAAAGTAGACAAGCATAGGGCAGCTGCAGGGTGTCTGCCAGAACAAGGCTATGGCACCTGTTGGGGTCCTGGTCCCCCCACAGAAGCTCAGATAAAATGCATCCCGTGCTTTGTGCCGTGAGCCATGGGGCACCTGTGTTGGGAAGGCATGACCCTACATTTCTTCCCCTTTGCATCCTGAAGCCTTTCCTAAGACGTCGGTGCCTGCACCCCGGCCACTTATGGTTGGTGACCCCAGGACCATCCAATCCTCCTACCCCAGTCTTCCTCACCCCGTCTGACCACAGTAGCTCCCTGCTCCTTGGAGATATCTGCAAAGAGAATGAAGTGATTTACATAATTAAAACAAATTGCTTGCCAAGTGTGAGAATCCATTGTGATAGTAGAAAGGACCGATTTAGAGGCTTTGTGAGATGCAAGGCCCAGGGACTAGGGGAAGGCTCTCCCAGCCTGGAAATGTAATTAGGGCTCCTCACAGCTCTTTCTGGAGAGACTTTGGTGATTAGAGCAGGACATACAGTTGTCTCGGGGAGGAAGCATGGACCGAAATAGAAGACTTAACTTCACAGGTCAGCCTGCTCAGCTTGGAGCACATGACGCAGCTCCTGAAGCAACTGCTGAAGGGAGCGTCTGGTGTTCCCCTCTGACCCTCCCCATTGCATTTGGGCATTTTCCCCTTTTTGCATATCTCCAGTCTCTATCTGTTTTGTTTTTCTGGTGCCACAGAGAAAGCATCTTTCAAACCACATTAGGATTTCAGATTATAGGACACCAAGGGGACAATGTGAAAACTAGACAAGTAAATGCAGCTGTGTGGTCCTAGGTTGAATCCGGGGTGAGGGTGGGTGGCGGAAGTCCATAAAGGGCATTGTTAGGACAATTGGCAGAGCTGGAATGCAGGCTGTGGATTTGATGTCAGGCTTATACATTGTTGAAGTTCCTGATTTTGGTGAAGGAGCTTGAAGTCTGACTCATTCTCAAAGAGTTCTCCATGAGATATGCAGAGAGAGAGACTGGGAAAGCTTATGGGGTGAAATAACAGCAATCACTAAATCTAGGTAAAGGATGTAAGAGCTCATTTTATTATTCTTGTGACTTTCCTGTTAAGTTTGTAATTATTTCAAAATGAGAAATGTTCTTTTTTAATCCCATTAGGAAGTAATGCTGGCCTTGTAGGACTGACAGTTACTCGTGTCTTAAAAGAAAAACTAGGAGAACTAGAAAAGATAAACCACACGCCTGCTCCAGATAATTTCTGTGTGAAGTAGGGAGAGATGAAATTCGTGATTAATCGCACCCAGGAGGAAGATGAAAATCCATTCCCCATCGCAGCCCTGCTGACCGTGTGTGTGTGTGTGTGTGTGTGTGTGTGTGTGTGTGTTCGTGTGTGCGCACCATCTCAGGGGCCTCATTATAAGGTTATGGCAGCTAGAAAGTGAGCCCTTCTGTGCGTGGAAGGACCTGCGCTGCCTTTAATGTGAGGGAAGATGGTGTTTGATTTGCAGGCTCTGTGGGTCTCCCATTCTCACAAGGAAGCAAATGAGTTGACTTGGAATCCAAGTGCTATTGTAATGTCAGATGAAACCATGGAATTGCCATGTCTTCATCTTAACTAGCCAGCCTTGCCAGCAACAGCCTCCCAGTCTACACCTGGATGTATCCCCCTATCCATGGGTTGGAGGTCCTGGGCAAGGTAGAGCAATGGTGAGGGCTAAAAGCCTTCCAGGGATCACCCTTAGGTTCTGCTCTGGGTGTGGGGTCAAGCATGAGGGCCGATGTGGTATGCACAAGAGTTTTTCTTGCCTTGTGACGCTGTCACCAATCTGTGCCATTCATTGCTGTGTATAGAATGTGAAAAGGTATGTAGCAAAGTTCAAGGTGTCTCACCTTGCTTTTACCTTCCTGTTGGAACACGACAAAGCTCAGAGCATAGCCTGGGAGGGCTGGTAGGAACCTGGGAAGGGATCCAGTGCAGAGGTGGCATACTCACGCACCTCTGGGAACCAGGTAGGCCCACAGGTGAGTAAGATGAACCACGAGGTGATGTAACAGGAGAATAAAAGTCTGGAGAGGGCTTCTCAGAATGCATTCCACTGCTGCCTTGGGAGAATGGGGCCTGCTAAGGTCATATTGGCCACATTTCCCAGAATGCCTGAGTTCTACATTGCAAATCTCCTTGTTGGTAAATACTGGCAAGAATTTAAAAAAAAAATTAAGAACTGAATAGGCCAAACAAACACATCTGGCAGGTGGGACTGGGCCACAGGCTTGCCAGCTGGCAGTCTCTGATCTGTTCCGACCCATCATGTTCCATGTTTGACAATTGTATTCTGCAAACAGTCATTGGAGTCCAGCAAGGTGCTGTCACCCGAGAGGGCCAGGGACTGGTCTGCGACCACCCCGCAGGGTAGTGTCAGAGGTGGACAGACTGCAGTCACGTGTCAAACTTGGGCACTGACCGTTCTGGTTGGACATGAAAACAAAAGTTTGGCTAAAGGATCCAGCCTCATGAACAGGAGTAACTAATGCCAAATGTTTTTTGAAAAGAAAATTAATTCCATCGTGAAATCTCCTAACATCCTACTCTGCCACATGTTTCTAGAAATACCTCCTTAAAACTCAATGGCTGTTTCTTCCTAACCACAAACAACATGCTCTTCAGAAACAAATACGTGTAAAGATGGGGTTCAGAGTGTCAGCTACAACTGCTAAAGTACCCACACACACACACTTTTAAACGATTTCTCTCAAAAGAAATTTCTAGCTTCTAACAAAAGAAGTGTCTGGCTCTCCCTGGGAGCACTTAGGGGAGTTTATAACGGAGAAGCCTCTGGATTCCCCAGGCCTCAGGGGGAAGGGAAGGCTTCTATGCCCCCTTCCCAATGCATTGTCAAAGGTTCACCTGCAAGTAAGGTTCGCCTGTGCCTGGACTCTGGAGGCAGATGGACTAGGGTTCAAATCCAGAGCTTTGGGGCCAACACTCCTTCAGTTCCTCCTGCTTAAGTGGAAGAAGAATGGTACCTCTTAGAGGCCAGTTGTAAAATGGAATGAGAGAACCCGCATAGCACGGCATGGAGCTGGGCCTGCAGCAGGTGCCCAGGAGTGAGTGCTCATTGTCCGCTCTCCTTGTCTTCAGCACTCAGGGGATGAAGGAGAATGCATTTCCAAAATGAGCAGCGTGCCCACCCACGTGGGGCAGACTCTCGGAGCCGGGAAAGGAATGTGGGGAAGGATGTGCCCTACCCCACAAGAGCAGCTCCTTAAACAGCCTTGTTTTGGGTTGTTTCAAGGTGTTTTTGTTTTGTTTTTTGTCTTGCTTATTTATATCTGTATTGATTTCAGAGAAGAAGGGAGAGGGAGAGAGAGATAGAAACATCAAAGGTGAGAGAGAATCATTGATTGGCCGCCTCCTGCACACCCCCCACTGAGGATTGGGCCCAAAACCTGGGCATGTGCCCTGATCAGGAATCTAACCGTGACCTCCTGGTTCTTAGGTGGATGCTCAACCACTGAGACACACTGGCCAGGCATGGGGCGGGGGGCGGGGGTTGTAAAGTTTTATCAACCTTCAGTTCAACCGTGTAAAATGTATAATGCAATGGTTTTGAGATATTCACAGAGATGTGCAACCATCGTCATAGTGAATTTTAGAACATCTTCATCACCTCTAAAAGAAAAAGAAACCCCTGTTAGCTGTCACTCTCCAATCTCCCCATCCCCCAGCCCTGAGCACCCACTAATCTACTTTCTCTGTAGGTTTACCTATTCTAGATATCCCCTGTAAATGGAATCATATACTATATGATCTTCTGTGACTGACTTCTCTCACTTAGCATAATGTTTTCAATGTTTATCCATGTTATAGTACATGTCAGTATTTCATCCGTTTTTATGGACAAATAACATACCATATTGTCTTTATCCATGTATCCACTCAGCAGTCTGTGGCATTTGTGTTTCCACATTTTAGCTATTGCGAATAATGCTGCTATGAACGTTCGTGTACAAGTCTGTGTGTGGACATATATTTTCCTTTTTCTTGAGTGTAAATCTATGGGTAGAATTACTGAGTCAAATGGTAATTCTCTGTTTAACTTTTTGAGGAACTACCAAATTGTTTTCTTAGAGCAGCTGTACCCTATTATAGTCTCACCAGTGCTTAAGGGTTTTGGTTTCTCCACATCCTCACCAGCACTTGCTATTGTCTGACTTGTTGACTATAGCCATACTCATGAGTGTGAAGTGGTATCTGATTGTGGTTTTGACTTGCATTTCCCTGATGACTAATGATGTGAAGCATCTTTTCCTGTACTTTTAGCCATTTGTATGCCTTCTTTTTTTAACATTTTTTTTTATTGATTTCAGAGAGGAAGGGAGAGGGAGAGAGAGATAGAAATGATAGAGAGTCATTGATCTACTGCCTCCTGCATGCCCCTCATTGGGGGTTGAGCCCGCAATCCGTGCATGTGCCCTTGATTAGAATGGAACCTGGGACCCTTCAGTCCACAGGCTGAAGCTCTATCTACTGAGCCAAACCAGCATGCCTTCTATGGAGAAATTTCTACTTGGATCCTTTGCCCATTTTAGTTGGGTTACTTGTCTTTTTACTATTGAGTTGTATTGAGTTGTAAGAGTTCTTTATAAGGTCCCTTATCAACTATATGATTTGAAAATATTTTCTCCAGTTCTGTGAGTGGTCTTTTCACTTTCCAGATACTGTTTTCTGAAGCACAAAGGTTTTTCATTTTAATTAAACACAATTCATCTATTTCCTTTTGTTGCTTGTACTTTTGGTGTCATATTCAAGAATCTGTTGCTAAATCCAACGTCACAAAGATTTATTGCTATGTTTTCTTCTAAGAGTTTTATAGTTTTGGCTCTTGCATTTAGGTCTTTGATCCATTCTGAGTCAATGTTTATATATGATCTGAGGAAAGGATCTAGCTTTCTTCTTTTGCATGTGGATCTCCAGTTGGATAGCCATGTTTTAAAGGAAAAAAATGAACTGTGGCGTGATGTGGTCATCCACTAAGACATACCTTAGCCCAGCCTCCTTAGAAGCCCAGTGGCTAATCACAGAACAGGAAGGGTCAACTTTCACAATGGGAGAGCCGCTTCAGAAGCTCTAGTCTGCAAGCCACGGAGTGTACCCCTAAAGTTGATAAAGTACGCCCACTAAGTGGATGAAATAATAAGCACAATGGGGGTAGTGGTTTAATCACCCTAATTTATGCCTGTCTCTTACTCCCTGCCATCTCTGAGCCTTTTGGGAGAAGTAAGGTATAACAGAAATAGAATTAACCATTTGTCAAAGACTAAGAGCTGATTCTTGGCCACCCTTGTGACCTTAGATGAGTCATTTAACCTCCTGAGCCTTAGTCTTTTCATCTCTAAAGTGGATAATGATACCAAGTTCCCAGTAGTATTGAACGGGTTAAAGAAAGCATTCCCAGATGAGGGAAAGCACATGGTTCCTGGTGTCCAGTGGCCATACAGAGCACATGAGCTTACCCTTGTCATGCCTCTCTCCCTTTTCCACCACTGACCAGGCGGAAAGCTAACTGTGTCGGCTATTTCAGGTTATAGAGGCTAGAACCCCAGAATCCAGACAGTAGCCAATTTCAGAGGCACAGACCCACCCCCTAAACTCCCCTGTGCTAGACCCATCCCTCTACTCAAAGCATTAATCCCAGGAAGTCTTAGAAAAGAGCAATGCTTGGACACACCCCATCTCGGCTGAGGGTGTCCTGGGAAGGTGCTCAGGCCTCAACACATCTCAGCGTTGCAATCAGAACACTATTGATGGGAAAGAAAACATGTAACCAGCGTAGCCTTCAGGTTGGAAGAGAGGATCTTCAGAGTGTGAGCTGAGATTTTCGCCTGGGCCTGCAATTCCCTCCAATGGTGCCCTGCCCTTGAGTGAAAGCATAGCGTCATTGCCAGGATCCAGCATCTTTCCTGGGGTGGGCAGCAGAGGGCTAGTGGATATGAAGACCCTGAGAGCAGTAAGAAGAGCTATGCAAACACAACAGGACATGAGAACCCATGAGGAGCCATTGGTGTACATCATAGGGTGTTAGAGCTGAGCGGGACGGCCTCATTTGACATAGAAGACATCTACGTCTTGGAGACACTGAGCGACTTGGCCGAGGCAAGGCAATGAGTGGCTGCAGAGTTAGGTACCTCGTGCTAATGCCTTAGGTACCTAAGGCCATTGATGTTGGAGAAGGTGTCCCAAGAAAGAGGCTATGTGTTCAGGTCTGGAGCTGAGGGCACCAGAAAAGCAGCTCAGGAGCTGTATCGTTGGGGAGAAGGACGCCAAATAGACGTCTAGGCAGAGGCACAAGGGCTGGAGGAGGCTCCTCTGCCTCTCCATCATGTCAGAGGTCCTTCTCGTAGGTTATTCCATCTCGGCTGAGACTTCAGGATACCAGAAAAAGATGGTGGGACATCCATGGCCCAGGCCTGGCTCTGCCGCTCACCGTCCAGGGACTCACCAGGAACAGCACTTACCCTCCGATCCCAGGTCTTCTCATGGCAAATGAGATGGGAGTCAAGTAGGTGAGCTTGGAGGCCTCTGGTCCTAGCTAGTCTTCAAGCTCAAGGCCAGGTCGTGCTTGGGGTGGTGAATTAATGTGAGGATGAACAGCTTGCTGTGAGCACATTGAGAAATAAGTTTGGGGTGATGATTTTAAGTTCCGCTGTCTTTTTATGCATCTGTTCGGGTGATACCTTTGACCCGATTCATAGAGAGTTCACCAGCCTAATGTACAGTCTTAGGAGATAATTGCAATGGATGAAAGTCTCTTGAGTCAATTAACTCTTATTACCTGGAAACCATTTATAAGAGGCAATAAATTATTGGGACAACACAATTAGCAGTCCCACAATAAAACGGTTTCACGTGTTTGCTCGCAGGCGCCCCCACCCCCCGAGGCCCGCCAAGTTTAAGGGCACGTATTTGAGGGGATTGCTGTGCCCTTTGTGTTCACAGGCGTGTGTTAACATGCAGACATATCCCAGGCTAGACCGAGGCAATGAAACAAGCTTTCCACGCCTGGGAACAATGACGCCTGTGTCATGGCCAGTCAATGGCCGTTTCAGTGCCCTGTACCTAATAGGCCCTCACCGAATGGTGGCCAATCTGCTGAGTGATATTTGAGGTTGGATCTTGGGATTCTGTTTAAAGACCATTTCTGACACTTCCACCCTCGAATTTAAAAACTGAAATCGCTAGGCATTTAGAAAGACCCTTTTTCCATCAAGTTACAAGTTTTAGCGTGGATGGGGTTGGGACCAAAGACAGGTTTAGATGTGGATTCTAGGAGGTACCACTGCCATGCAAGTAAGCTCTGGGAGCCCCATTGTCTGTTATGTATTTTTAAATCTGTGAGAGAGGATTGTCTTGTCCCTGAGATGGCCCAAGCTTGAGTGTGTCTTCAGGCAGTAGGAGCCTGGGCCCCTTTCCACTGAATCACACACCATTTGCTTATTAAGTGAGGCCAAGATTCCAGAATCTTCTGCATTCATCTACCTGGCATCTACTTTCACTGACCTTTCAGTGCTTCTGTCATCTAAAGCATTTTTCCCTCCCCTGTTGCATTATAATCACGATCCAAATTCCTAAATTCCAAAGGAGTGGGGTGGAAAAACAAACCCCAGAGTACAACAATGTTAATGATCAACGTTTTATTTTTATCGTGTTGACTTTTTCAACCGCAAGCTTAAAGAATTATCAAGGCACACCGCATTTGTCCAAATAAGCTGGAAATAATAGACTGACCAGAACTGGTGCTGAGAAGGCAAATTTATAAGTCGAGTAATTGAAAATGTAATAAAGAGGGGGGAAAAAACACAAGTTGCCGTAGAATGTGGTTCTCTTTTGTGTGTGCTTCCAACTTTGTGGGTTTGTTGTTGTTTTTTTTACATCACCAGATAATTTTATGATCGCCTGTCTGTGACTTCTTCAATGATGATAAATGTGCGATCTGATCTTTCAGAAGAATAAGCAGCTCCTTGTTAATTAATTTATACAGCTGTCAGTGCAGCTTTCTCTCTCTTTGCACTCGAAGTGTTTCCCTGCCATAGATTTTCTTGCCTTTCCTGGCAAACCTCCAGTGAGAGCCTGGGATTTATTAGGCTGACTTGGTGCAAAGTCTATTGATTGTGGCCCCGAGGGTAATAACTAAATAGAGCCGGAGCAACAAGTCAATAACACCATTGTTGCTGCAGCCGGCATTCACTGGGGGAGCAAGATTGTTTTACAGCAGCCGAGGGTAATCATGGGCAGATCAGTGTTGAACACGCGCTGCGTGCCCCGTGTTAGGGCCGAGGACTGTTTGAAAGCTTTCAGCGGGATCGCTGGAGAATCGGGTGGGGTACTGGGATTATGAACCCTGTGAACTCCTTCATTACAGCTTAAAGGTTGCAACTTCAGTTTTTAACATCTGCTGCAACCTCAGGGAGCTCCAAAGCAGGGCTGGTGCAAGAGAGTGCATGCACGGGCCTCGGCCTCAACACGAAGTGGTCCGCTCTCTCTGTGTCCCAGACACAAGATGGTTATGAGCAGATTCTCTCACAGCTGCTGTCTGTCGTCCATCCATCCATCCGACCAGTCAGCCAGCCGTCCATCCATCCATCTGGGTGGTCCATCGTTGTGAGGCCCCATCCCTAGCTTCTCACACCCTAGAATATGCTCAACATGAACCAACTTACCAGGAGCTATTGGGACCCCAGAGGAAGTCATATCCTCGTCGTTTTCTCACTTCCGAGACCTGAGTTGCACTGACTTCATTTTAAAAACCACTTTCTTAAGGCTTGCTTAGAGAGAGACACCAATCACAGCTTTCAAAGCTCTTTTCCAACTGCTCGAAGTTCAAAACTCTGACTTTCACGTACCTGGTGATTGTTTTTTAAATACAGAAAGCAAAGTCAGAGTCCCCGTCAATGCCTGTCTCTCTTGCCTTTTGAATAGTCCTCGCCAGGCCTCCTGGGAGAAAGCTGTTTCTGTGCCTGGAGGACTAGAAGGTCAGGAGACAGGTTGCGGACGTGGCTGGTGCCAACCACTGTCCCAGCCTCCCAGACTCACCTTGTCCAGGTGGTGTTTGAATCAGTGATGTGGGCTGGATCCCTTAGGCCACCACAGCCCACACTCCAGGTACTAAATCCATCACTGATGGATGAGTAAGTGCCTTTTCTTCAGGTGCTGTGTGGAGTCAGCCACGGGGCAGCCCTTTGAGTCTTTAACATAGAGTACTGTGGAGAAAAAGGCAATTTCTGGGCAAAAAAGTAGAACCAAGACTTCGCCCAAAGGCTTGCATTCTGAATGTAATCACCAGTAGTCCTTGGTGATTATCGCATTGCGATTCCATGCCTGGCGTTCATCAGTCGGAGACAAAACTCGCCAGCAGGGAGGGAAACTAGCCACTCTGCCCACAATCATGAGAGCATTGGGGTTCCCACTGGTCCCCACAGGGCTCATGTTTCCGGACATTGTGGCATTTGTCCCCTGGCTCCTTCCTGAGGAAGAGCTGATGTTACATTAGATTCCACCTGCACTGTCATTGAACTGCCACAGGTAAATAGGAAATATTGATGACAGCAGGTTCCCTAATGACCTTGGTACTCACATTACTCTGTGTGACTATGACCTGGAACCACCAGTCAGCCGGATGAGTACCACCTCCTTTGTAACTTAACACCAAGGCCATCATTGCCAAGGTGTTGAACTGAAGAACCATGGGATGGCTTCGGGGAGGCAGGCACCTCCGAGCAGTTGTTAGTTTCTTCTGCTGAGGCCGTCAGCCACTATCACCCTCATCCGTGCTCCTCCTAAGAGTGGTGCCCAGGTGTGGCCACATGAGCCAGTTCCCCACAAATCCCCACAAACCCTTGCATGACCCAATCTAGACTGAATACAAATATTCCACAGGATGTTATGTTTTTTAACAAATTTCATTATCCTGTACAGGACTAAGACTTTTCCCTGTTCACTCCTATTTGGCTAAAGTTAACCTTGGCAACTCTGTGGCAAAAATAAAACTGGGGAGGGTTTGGAAAAATGACTTGCAATATGACTTCGCTTTCATGAAAGGCTCAGAAGCATGGAGCGATTCCATTAGGTAGCATTCCTTCTGGAAAAGAATTTTTTTTTTTTTGGAGAGTTTAGTCAATACTACCACTTCCTCCTCCACTGGGACACGTAAGTAACTTTCTCATCAGACATTTTTGTGTCTGAATGAAGAAATTCCTGTCCAATCTGCTTAGGTTCAGCCCTGTGATCCAAGCCGGTTTTGACACATCCCGATGACCTCAGACTTGATAAGCTCTGGCAAAGGGGCAAAATATGCAGGAGAAGTTCAGGAGTCTGGGGGGCAGCGAGGATGATCATCTAAGTTGATGTGTAGAATACTTTCAAATCCTCAAAGAAGATGTTTTGTCTGCGTGGCTGTGGAAACCTCACGTAGGCGTTATCACAACTTGAATAGGAAAAAAGAGGGAAGGAAAACACCCAAGAATACACGCATTCGCAGTTCTTTTGGATGATAATACCAATATCTCATCTCAAGATTTCCAATCGTGGAGGCCAGATACTCCGTGATTACCACTCTCCCAAGTGTCAGAGGCCGTCAGAATCTTCTCGGGGGGAATAAACAAGGGGATAAACAGCTGAAAATAGCAGCTTTGTGTATCTGCTAGGTGCTGAGAGGTCGAAGGGAATGATGTTTGAGCTCATCAAAGGGAGTGAGGCGTGAGCTCATCGGATGGGGCTGCCAGACGTATCTTTTGAAGGGGAGACTGGATTTTGACACAGAGACACACATGGCAGGAGTCTCACAGTTGTGAACTGACAGGGGTTTTTTCTAATGGCCACCAATAGAGCAAGTCTATTGCGAACACATCTCCGTGGGAGAGATCGTCCGTCCTCTTTTCGCCTTCTGGGGCAGGTTATTTCAAACTCTCATACACCCATGAGGTCAACGACATAGGAATCAGACTGAATTTTCAGCTGATCCAGACCTGAATTTAGAGGCTACCCCTTAGTATGTCAGCACATGTTCACCTGCTTTAAAAAATATATATGACCATCTAGGCAAAAATTTTCTGTGACAATCAAATCTGCTTCAGCAGCTACAGCCAGCATTTGTTTTTCATCACTTCTTGGTTTTTGTTTCCTGCATCTTGTGGTTTGAAATTAATCTGAAAATAAAGAAAAATAACTATTTTTTCAGTATTGCTCTTATACGGAAGCCACCACGCTCTGTAGAGCCATATTCCTCATTCACCATGTGCTGTTGTCTGTAAGAGCTCCCACTCATGGGGTTTCTTGTGGACTATTTTTCTATCTCAGGCTATTTATTACTTATTCAGTTCTGAATTGCCGATGTCAATGGCCTAATTCTCAACTTATCTGTATGCCTGGGATTTCAGTAATTGAGGATTTGGATAGCACCAGGATGTTGGTGGAAAGGGAATTTAGCAATTTCACATACAGTTTGCTCAAATGCATGTACATTGTTTTGAATAAAGCTTTCAAACCTTTGAAAACAAAATTTTCAAGTTAAGTCCATTTTTCTCCTTTGCCTTCTTTCAGAGGGCATCTCCCGTTGAGGTTTGCTCTACCATCCAATATTTACCAAGTGTTGCCCATGTACTAGGTAGTAGATTAGGAGCTAAATATGTATAATCTGATTTAATCATCACGTTAACCTTATAACGTATATTACGTTGTTTCCATTTTATAGATTAGGAAACTAAATATTACTGAAGCTAGTAACTTTCTCAAAGCCACGTGGCCAGTAAGAAACAAGATCCTTACGGAGCCCCAAAAGGCCAGCACGATCCAATCTCTGCCTCCCCTCCAGCTTCCCTCCTTCCCATCATTCTCCTCTCTGGACACCCTGCAGTCTCACAGTCCCTCGGGCATGCTGTGCCACCTGCCTGGAGTCTTTTTCCATCCCATCCTCCCCCATTTCCTATTGACCCAGTGCATCCTTCAGATCTCAACGCAACATCATCACCACCTTAGGGAAGCCCTCTCTAGGGCCCTCGCTGAGTTCAGGCTTATGGCAGCCATAGAGGTACAGCCATCAAGCCGAGAGGCATGCAGTAGCTCCAGGTGTTGGCACCTGCTGGTAACCAGCTCAGCAACTGAGCCTAGCCTTTGTGTGAGCAAGTGGGGTCCTAGGGCCAAGCCACTTCTGCCCACTGGGAGTCCTCTGATGGAACGAAGCCGTCTTTGCCCCAGCGCTCCTCATTGGGTTGCCTGAGATTGGCCCACAGCTGCCACGTGGTTCCAGGCTCTACCTGCCGGTTCCTGCCTCTACCCCCTTTTGCTTTCCTAAGATTCAGAGCTGTAGGATGGTCAGAATCCTTTCCCTGCCCAATCCTGCCTCCCCTTTCATCTTTCACAGGGGGTACCACCCTCCAATAAACTTCCTTCACTCCTAACTCCATTTCAACACCTACTTTCATAGAAATCCTACTGACACAAGTCCCGTCTTCCAGACTGTCATGGTTTCCTATCTGCTTTTCTTGTATTCATGATTATGTGGCACTTACAGTTGGAAATTGTACTGTGTGTGTGTTTCAGTGAGGTCTGGAAGCTCCATGAGGCCAGGCCCCTGTCTGATTTTGCATCCAGATCTCTTCCCTTTTACCCCAGAGTTGAATTCCATCACTCGCCCCATCCTGCTCTGGTGTGTGCTCCACTGTGTGTCCGGGGCCATGGCACCGCCGTAAACAGTTGAGCGCTGAGCCTGTCCACGCAGCACTGAGAGGGAAGGTGGACACCAGCGCTGACTCGAGAGCACCTGGAAAGGATGTTTCCATGAGGCTTGGACCAGGCCAGGCCCTGTATTCAGCCCTTTAGCTTCCTTTTCCCACGTGGATGTGCGTGCCCTTTGGTTTCCTTTTCCCAGTGGACACTCGTGCCCTTCCTCCTGGAGGAGAAGATGGGACGTGAGCATTTCCAAGCCTCTGAGTGAAAACATCTGCTCTCCATTCTTCCCGTCGCAGCGTGTTAGTAAGTCCCGCCGAAGAGCAGCTGGAGTTGACAAGACTTGTCAGAAGGTCACTGCCGTCATCTGGCTGCTAGTGGGTGCCCTCGCCAGGTGCCAATCTGGGTGCTCACACTTGGTTCACCTAAATGCCCTCCAAACTTCTCATGGGACACAATGTTCTCCCTTCATCTCTGCCCTGAGCTGCTAGGGAGTGTGGGCCAAGGGCCTTTCAGCTGCTGCCACAGTTCATTCCCAAAGTGGATGCATTCCTGACAGACCACTTGTCTGGGGGTGGTGTTGGGGAAGAGGGCTGGCCTGGTTAGATGGCTCCTAAGGCCCCTTCACCTTCCAGTTTCAACTCTGTGATTCAGTGATTGTCACCTTCAAAATATAGTGTCCACAGAACCGCTAAGAGCCTTGTAAACGAACTACTGCCAAAGCAAAAGGGTAGAACTTAGCAAGAGAGAGGTTTACATACACACACACCAAAAACGTGTGGACATGAATCTGGACAACCTGAAACAGTCACGCTTGTATTTTCTCTCTCGAGTGAATTCCGAAGCCATAATTAAGCGAAGACAAAAGCGTATATACATTGAAAGAAAGGCCTGTAATCTTCGGGATAATTCTGAGGTCATTAACACAGCAGAGCTGCACGAAGGCCCGTGTGCAATGAGTGGAATTTTCCAACATTGATTAAGCTGGACTCGAAGAGAACTGAGTCTTTGTCTGAAAGCTGCCAAATGAAAACAACTTTGGGATATTTAAATGCAGGTTGGAAATTGGAACCACAGCTGTTCAAGGGCTAAAAACATATGAACTTGTGTGCGTGCATACACGCACACACACACACACACACACACACACACACGCGCGCACGCACGCACACACACAGGCATGCACACTGCCTCTGAAAACAAGTTAGCCAAAGGTGTACATTCCTTCTAAGTTCTCATGATCAACAGATGTAAATGTTCACGGTGTTCAGATGACTTATGGACCCTAATGAGATTTCAATACTGAGCAAACAATAAAAATTTATGCATTGCATAGTTGCCGTGGCCTTTGGCTCCACGGCTAGTGTTCCACCCTTTCAACAGCTTCAGTAATATAATATCCAGCTGGCTTTGGAGGTAAGGAAAATTCGAGGGGTGACTTGAAATTGTGAGAAATTATTTGATGGATTACTTTGTCAGAGTAATGCACGGCCTTGGCATAATTACCGTGGCCACCTTAACCCTGGAGGCAGGTGGTGACAAAGGCCTGCAGGGCCTAGGTGCTGAGCCGTTCCCAAATGTACTCCTGGCTCTCCTGGTCCCCAGTTCGTGATGTCTGGGCTCCTTGAACAAATGCCCTAGTCCGGACAGCGTGTGGGGCAGCCGAAGGGCTGCGCTTTCCCCCAAAACTGTCGTCTGCATCAGCGCCAAGGGAACCCAACAAAAGGCAGGCTGACCTTGAAATAAAATGGGGCAAAAAACAGGGAAGGGGATGAATGGTATCTTTTAAAGCAGTATGTTTCAACGCAATGGTGGACACAGGCATGCTGATCCTTTTCCTCTTCTCTCTCTCTCTCTCTCTCTCTCTCTCTCTCTCTCTCTCTCTCTCTTTTATCAAGTCAGACCTTGAACTTAGTGGTTGTCTGCCTTGTACTTCATAATGTTCAAATCTTACCATGTGATTAATAGCAGATTCCCCGTGCGTACGTGTCAGAGACCACATCTGTAGCAAATCTGCCAGCATATTTTTTCCACTAGTTTTACTTTGGAACCATAAAGTCATTCCTGTTTTCTGAATGAGAATAAACCTATTATGCACGAATATAGCTACACCCAGGATCCGCTCTTCGGGGAAAAGTCGTTGCCTATATGACAGGGCGGCTCACATTTCAGTGTTCAGGAGTGCTTCTCGGCGTGGCCTTCAGTGGCAAGAGACCACCCCCGCCCCTTCTTGGTTTTATTATGATAACAGAAATATATTTGCCGCATGTTGACAAACTCATTTGGAGTAAACAGAGTAGTCTTAATTGTAAGTTCTAATGTTTTATTGCTAAATTGGGCGATAAGTCAATGTTTCAATTTGGCACAGCCAACCGCATGTTCTCCAAAAATAGCCTCCGACACTTTTTAAAGCAAGTCAGTGGTGTACTTAGGGTGTTCACAAAAGGCTTCATTCTTGTCTACAAATGGCAAAGCTCCCCTTCATCCCAAGAGTGCCCAACTCATGTGAGGTGGGAAAAAAATAGAAGAAAAAAAACTTCCCCTGTTTGCAGGCATTTCTCCAACTCGTACTCTGGTCAGAAAGGGAAGATTTTGGAGTATATGGGGAAAGCATGCCTAAGAAAGGTTATCTTGATTTTCATTTAACACACCCTCCCAGTGACTTTTCTAAAGGCTCCTCAGAAGTATTTCTGCATAACTGAGATGCAGATTCTACCCGGGAGAGATCTTGGGGCCGTTCACATTACACCCCAAATCCATGTGTTTTCATATCATGGGAAAATTCAAGATACAGGCAGATCCCTCAGCCCCTGTTGGCTTTGGGTTTTGGTCTTTTCCTTGTTCTCCACTGTAAACTTATACAGAAAAAGACCTCCGCACCCCTGAGTATAAGCACAGCCAATAATGTTTTCCCACAGACGCAGCGGTATGGCTAAGCAAGACCCAGGGGCGGTGAGGAAGGGAGGGAAGAGGGACCGAGGGGGACAGAGGTCCATAAATTCCATAGATGACAATGAGGGGCTCACTATGGTGCCCCCAGTGCCTTCCCGGGGACAGCCACTTCTCTTGAGGCTTTGTGAACAGAATGGCGTGCAGGCTGACACAGAAGCCACTGCCCCAACAAAGGCAGAGTTTGCAAACCCTGTTTCAAAGCCACACAAGGGCATGGTTACAGAAATAATACCAGCCCTTTACTTTCATGGTGGTCACTATGTGCTATTGTCTTCATATGGTTTATCTTATGTAATCCTTACCGCAACCCTGTAAGAGAGGCATTCTTACTACCCTGAGGCCCAGCGAGGTAAGGACTTTGCCCAAGGTCACACAGCTAAAGGGTGGCAGAGAGCCAGGATCAAACCCAGTTCGCACTCTTGACCTCATACTATGCCATGTTCCATTGTTTGGGGTTACCTAGTCTTGTCTTTCAGCATAACCTGATCCAAATTGTTCTGCCTTGGCACATTCTCTTCCACCTGTCAGTATTTTATTGTAAGTTACTAACTTCAGGTAATTTCCTGTTCTCTTGAACTGTTTTGCTTACACAGTTCCAAAGCCGTTCCGACCACAGTGCATCGGTGTAACTTTGATAGCTGGGGTAAACAGACACCTTGGCCCAGTCATTAAATATGATGTTAGCTGCAGGTTTTTCGTAAATGCCTTTTATCACATTAAGGAAGTTTGTTTTTTTTATTCCGAGTTTATGGAGAGTTTCTATCATGAATAGGTAGTGGATTTTGCCAGATGTTTTTACTATGTCTACTGAGATGATCATCTGAGTTGTGTCCTTTGTTTTATTAATGTAGTGTATTACATTGCTTGATTTTCGTTAAACCAACCTTGCATTACTGGGATAAATCACATTTGGTCATGGTGTTTGATCTATGTTGCTGGATTCAATTTGATGATATTTGTAAAGCATTGTGGTGTCTTATGTTCATGATGGATATTTATTGTGATGTCTTTTGTTTTGCTTTTGTATCAGAGTAATGCTGGCCTCACAGGATAAGTTGGGAGGTATTCTCTTCTTTATTGTCTAAGAGTTTGTGTAGGATCAGTATTATTTTTTGTTTACATATAGTAGGTTTGTTCAGCGTTGTTTCATTATAACATTGATGTGATGCCATAAGAATTTAACTCTTGATTATATCAATTAGCCTATAGTAAAATTAATTTCATTATATTTGATTTCATTTAAAATCATAGAACCTATCAATGATGTTAAGTGAGGCTTGCTGTATGTCAAGCATGTCAAACTCAAAGGCTAACACAGGCCAAATAAACAAAGTTTAAGTTTATGTGGGCCACAAAAAAACAAAGCTTCAGTTTTCATAGAACCAGGTTTATTTCGATAGAGACATTCTGAATACAAAGGGCTAAAATAAATGAGTAATTGTTAACATAAAATAACAGAACATTTTAATAAAATTAATATTTTTTCTTGATCATTAACTTACCAGACACTGAATAGCTGCACAAATTAATAAGTGTAATGCAAATAAACCTATTTTTCTTGTTCTCCAAAAGCGAAATACTTCCTGTTGCGCACACCAAACAAGTCAGTACAAGACTAATGATGCGGCAGTAGGCTGCTAAAATATTTGCTGCTAGTATTAGTGGAGAGAAATTGTGCGCCTGCGCGTTAGGCATTTAAGGGAAATGAATGCAACACGATTATAGTAATCAGTCATTAGCAAATGTTGTCATTCGTTATTAATAATTATGTATAACAGGATATTGTAAAAATTAAGTAACAAAATTTTTATTAAAATGTTTCTTACATACTGTTATATTGGCTGGGCCGCAAAAATATTTGTTGTGGGCCACTTGCGGCCCATGGGCCGCGAGTTTGACATGCTTGCTGTATGTGATAGAATGTATTATAAAATGCATGTATTTCTAGGGATTTGTCCATTTTACCTAAATTGTCTAATTTTTTGGCATAAAATTGTTCAGAATATTTTCTTATAATTGTTTTCATTTCCATGTTCCTTTTTCATTCTTTATGTTGGCAATTTTGTCTTCTTTCTTTTTTCTTAGTCATTCTAGCTAACAGTTTATCAGTTTTGTTGATCTTTTCAGAAGCCAACTTTTGGTTTCATTGGTTTTCGCCATTGTTTTCTGTTTCCTCTCTGATTGATTTCTGATCTAACCCTTACTCCTTTTTTCTGCTTGTGTTGGGTTTAATTTACTTTCTCTAATTTCTTAATGTGGCAGCTTAGATTATTGAATTGGAAGTTTTCTGTTTTTCTAATTAAGCAAATAAATTTCCCTCTAAGTTTTGCTTTAGTTTCATCCCACAAACATTGATAGTTGTTTCTTTTTCATTCATTTCAAAACCTCTAATTTCCATTATAATTTCTTGTTTGACTCATGGGTTCATTATAAGTGTTTTACTTAATTTTCTAATACTTGGGGATTTCCCAAATTACTTTTTTTTGTTATTGATTTCTAAAGTACTCCTGTTGTGATTGGAGAATATACCTTTTACGATTTCAGGTCTTTTTAACTTACTGAGACTTGTTTTATGGCCCACATATGCTCTATGCTGAGGAATATTCCACATACTTTTGAAAAGAATGTGGATTCTTCTGTCGTTAGGTACAGTGTCCTATAATTAGGTCAAGTGGCTGATAGTGTTGACATCTTCTATATCTTTATTGATTTTCTGTCCAGTTATCTATATATATAAAAGCCCAGCGACCAGACGGCGGAACAACTGGAACAACCAGTCACTATGACGTGCACTGCGGTGGCCAACCAGCCGATCCAGGCCCTCATCAGTCCCCCAAACTTCCTGCATCCCCTTCCTCCAGCTGGCCCCATCCCTGATTAGACCCCCCCCCCATGGGGGTGGGACTGGCCAACCTCCCACATCTCCTCCCCCACACTGGCCTGGCCCTGATCGGCCCCCATTGGGGTGGGCTGGCCGGTCCCCAACTGTGCATAAATGTGTGCACCAGGCTTCTAGTTCTATCAGATTTTTTAATGTGCAGTATTGAAATCTCCAAATATAATTATTGAACTTTTTTATTTCCCCTTTCATCTGTCAATTTTGCCTTAATGTATTTCAGGATTTGGTTGCAAAGTGTATATATATATATATATATATATATATATATATATGCCATATCTTCCTGATGCATTGACCCTTTTATGTTTCTGAAATATCCCTCTTTGTCTTGGGGAATATTTCTTGGCCTAAAGTTTATTTGTCTGCTATTAGTATAGACATCCAGGCTCGCTTATGGTCACTGTTTTCATGGTTTATGTATTTCTATCTTTTAACTTTCCACCTACTTGTGCTTTTGAATCTAAAGTATGGCTTCTGTAGACAGCATAAAGTTGGATTTCTTTTATCCAGTCTGACCATTGGAGTAGTTAGTCCAGTAACATTTACATGATTTTTTTTTATCTTGTTGGATGTATGGTCAAGTTCACTGATTGCTCTTTATTTCATCCATTGTAGCTTTCAACTTTTATAATTTTTCTAGTTCCTCTTTCTCTATTGTGGTTCTTTATTTGTTGAGATATCATCATGATAATTTCTTTTCATTCTTTAAGCATAGTTTTCTTAAACTCTTTCAATATATTTATAATAGCTACTTTGAAGTCTTTGCTAAATCCTGCATCAGAACCACACAAAATCAGATTCTACTGACTGTTTTTCTTTCCCTATTATAGATTATACTTTTGCACTTTATCTTATTTTTTTTCTTTTTGACATATCATAATTTATTTGTTGGAAAACTAGACATTTTAGATGGTATAGTATAACATAGTATAACAACTCAGGCTCTGATATTTTTAAGTTGTCTTTCTAAACATAATATACAGGATCTATCTCCCCTGCAGGTTTTTTTTTTTTTACTCTTATTTTTATTTTATGAGCCTGTCTTCTTAGAGGGTTTCCCCTTTATGTGCATAATAACTTAGTGGCCAGCCAATGGTTGAGCAGAAGTTGTACCAAAAAACCTCCGACCCATAAGGCTTCCATCCCCTGTCAAGTGATTTGTATGTGTGTTGAGGAGCACATTCCAAGTTCAGCCAGTTCTCAGGCCTCCCTTGGCTTTGACTTTTCACTGGGGCCTCTCAGGTCTTCCCAGTACATGCACATACTTTGAATCGATAGGAGATGTACACAGACTCCCCTGGCACAACTATGGCTCTCTCATTTCCAGTATCTCCACATCACATTGTTCTTAGGTCTGTCACTCGCCCCAGCTGGTACTGCAACCTTGGGCTAGCAGAACATCCATTTCCATACCAAGTTTGCTACTTTTACTGACAGTGATACTGGGCCTGGGTTTTGCCCTCTGCTTCTAAATCAAGTCAGCCTTCTCTGGCAGCCCTGCCCTGGTAACACCATCATTCTAGCCAACTAAGCTAGGGGGCACGGTGGGGATGTTCTTACCTGAAGTTCTGCCAGCTTTCTAAGAATAAACACTTCTCAGTTTGTGGTGGGGGTTTTTTGTTGTTTTGTTTGTTTGATTTTTTGACTTCGTTCATTATTCAGAGCCCTGAAAAGGTTGTTTTAACGGTTGCTCACGTTTATACTTGTTGTGGAGGGAGTAAATTTGCCAGCCTCTTTGCTCATAGCTGGAGGACTCCTGGTGGAGGGATTTTGCTCGTCTATACAAAGTTTCTATAAAATCTTTAGGGTGTGATTGTCATGAAAGATCTCATCTTGGACTCCTTGTGCATTTTGACCCCTTATTTCCCAGAATTCCAAGCCCTCCTCCTCAAAGAGCTTTCAGTGCCCGAGGCTCCCTGAGATGGGTAGTGACCAGCTCCAGAAGCTTTCATTCCACTCCTTCCACCATGGACAGTTTGACTGCCAAAGTCGCATCCCCGCACGCTCATATCCGCTTCAAGTCCAGGGCAGCTCTTTGCCCATTAAGTCACTATGCACATAAAGAGGAAACCCTCTAGGAAGCCAGGTGGGCCTGTTTGGGGCAGACCTGTCGAAGAAAAAGGGCCTAGTCATTGGCTTGTTTCACTTTCATTTTTCTCTGTCATCTGGGAATACAATACAGATCCTACAGGCCCAACAAAAGGTACATTCTGATATTATTTTCAGTTTTTTGTCTTGACAGAGAAGACTAAGCATGGAGATCAGAAATACCTACCACAACCATGAGAAGGATGGGCTCAGTGGAAGGCCAGAGGGGGTAGCACTGCTTGTTCGCTTTCTCTGTATATATTCTTTTATTTTTTAAAAAAAAAAAAAAAAAAGAAAGAAGTTTAAACCCCACCACCCACTCATCAGGTGATTGGAGACTGGAGTTGTAAAAATGTGCTGCAGGCAGAAGTTCTGAAAAAAATCCCAGAAACTGTTGAAAACATCTCTAAACAAGGTATTTTTCTCCTGCACCTTTCTTGCTAAAGGTCCCAATTGCTGCCAAGAAAACTAGTGAGAATGTTAGCTGCCAAATAAAAAATTTATGACAGTGTTTGGCAAAGGACTATCTCGCTGCTTGTTTTATACATTTCCACAAGGCGCTTGAAGGCGGCCTATTTTCCTTCACCTCCTCCCCCTCCCCCGACTTTGGGTACGTATAACTTACCGATCATTGGGTCTGTTCTCTAATGAAAAAGCAACTCCTATAAAGTAGGATTAAACAATATAACTTTTTCCCCCTTCGGTAACCTCTGAAATGTGAGTGAAATGTTTTCAAATACGCTGTGTTGCAAAGAAACAGAAAGGGTTTGCTTGGTTAGAATAGACACTCGTGTAAGAAAAAGAACAAGAACCTTTCCATTAGAAAACAGACTTCTTAGTGGCAAAAAGGCGTCCTTGAAATCCCCATGCTTGCAAACGTCCACTCCCGACACTTTGCAGATAAGGAAATGGGGGCCGAAAAGCAGACAGTGTTCTGCCTCAGGTCACACAGCCAAGCCCACCTGAGGCCAGAGCCTGGCTGTAGCCTCAGCCGCCATGCTCCACCCCCCACTGTGCACCACAGCCCCACATTGCTTTTGTGTGTTGGGGCTCTCACACACATGTGCACTGGCAACATGTTTTACAAGCATTAGAATTCCAGGCTATTCTGCTTAATACAAATAAAAACATTTCCTTCCCGCCCTGGCCAGTGTGCTCAGTGGTTAGAGCATTGGCCCTCACACCGAAGGGTTGTGGGTTTGATCAAGGGCACGTACCTGGGTTGCAGGTTCATTCTGGCCCTACTTGGAGTGCGTGAGGGAGGCAACCTATGTGTCTCTCTCATATCAATGTTTCTCTCTCTCTCTCTCTCTCTCTCTCTCTCTCTCTCTCTCTCTCTCTCCCTCCCTCCCTCCCTCCCTCTCTTCCTTCCTCCCTTCCACCCACTCTAAAAATCAATGGGAAAAAATATCCTTGGGTCAGGATTTAAAAAAATTTTCTTCTCGAATATTTTTTTTAAAATCGAAGGCATAAAACTGAGTCAAGACAGGGCTGTGATCTCCTGAAAGGGCACTGCCCGCCACATCAATCCAGCCTCCAGCCTCATGGCTGTGTCACTAATGCTTCCAGGAGCCTTTCCAAAGGGCGGGAGGGGGATGCTGTACTTAGAAAAGAAAAAAAGTTTTCTTGCAGCGAGTTTGGATGTTGTTAGTAATAATTACATAGGCTGGTGGTGAACACCCTGAAATATTTTACCTGCCTGTCTGAGAAAGCAAAATGATCTGTCTCAGTCTTTTCAAAACAGTGATCAGATGATGCTTTCGGTTGTTAATTAGTGCTGTTCGCACGCATGTCATCATTCCAACCCATTCAGAAGCCTCGCTGCACCCTCGTTCCTGCCTCCTTCAGTCTGTCGAGGCACCTGCCGTCACTGCCACAGCTCAGCGATGGCCCAGCGCGGGCCGCACGGCTGCCCCGGGCTGCGGCTGTGTGGTGGAAGCCGTGTTATTTGATATAAAGTGCTGTGGACAGACCAGGAGTAAGCGGCTTATTTCAGACAGCGTTAGGAGGCAACCGGAGGAAGATTAGCTCGACATGAGGCAGATAGCATGAGCAAATTAGAAACCCTCCCCAATTAGTACTGGAAACCCAGATTTGTGCTGTTTGTGATTTGCTGAAAGGCAGAGTGTCGATGTTCTGGGCTGTATGATTTAAGTTGAAACGTTGGCATTTCCTAACAATGCACGTTAGCATCTGAGGCTGTGCACTGGCCTAAGAAATAAAGTTCAGTTCCTCTTCTCTGCAGCTGCCAAGTCGTCCCCAGTACGAGATTCTATACATTGGAATTCTATACATTCTGTACGTGGCCCTGGAATAATCTCTAGGGCACACTGTAATATTTCTGTACAGGGACTACCCGAAGTGACTCCAACATCCCACATTTAATCTCTCTTTTGCTTGTTTGTCTTGCGGAACATGTACCACATTAAGTCATAAAACTGGAGCGTGCAGAATGCCAGATGCTACAAATGCAATTAGATGCTTAAAAATAGCTTCCTTGGTGGCACTGCTGGAAATCGGACAGGGCCTTGTGTTTCCAAACCAGTGGCACTTTCCTGCTAAGCTACTGCTCATGAGCTCCTGAGGAGGCAGGGGTCCCCTTCTGAGGCCACCGTGCAAGCGATCGGTCAAGGCAGAAATCGGACCAGGCACCACTGTCCTTCCAACTTCTTGGCAGTCCCACATATTGTTGTTTGTTTTCTCCGAGTGCACCGTGTAGCCACCTGTTCCTTGACTTCTGATGATTTTCTGTCAAGTTGAAGGTGACAAAGGCCCTCGACAGACTGAGCCCAACTTGTGTAGATCGGAATGCATTTCAAATAAACAGTTATTTCACCAGAAGTCAAACTACCACAAAGCTCAGAGTTTATTTTTCACTCTTACCCAAGGAAGAAGAAGATGTTTGTGTATAGGAGGGTAGAGGCTGAATTGCTTTTCTCTGATGGTAAAAATGGTGCATATTTATTACCAAAAAAAAAAATCTGGAAAATGCAATGACTCGTAGAAGATTTTTTAAAAATCGCCATGATCCCACACCTAAACACAGTTATTACTATCATTTCTATGTCTATGTTTCCGATTTTTGTTTTAAGTTTATATATGTATTTTTCTTTTGGCAAAATTGGGTCAGAGTGTACTTGCTACTTACAACCTTTGCTTTATAACTAATATATTATAGATATTATGGTTAAAAAAATCGGTGGTTTAATGGCGAGGATAGGACAAGACCTTCTTACGCCTCTGAATCCTCAAGAACAAATTTTTTCCCATATAGTTTTAGCATTGATTCTATTTTGGTGTATTTTTTCTTTGAAAATTATTAGTATCTGAATGGCATTTGTGGCAACCCTCAACTCACTAATGTCATATAAAAATATTATATTATCATATTCCTTAAGCAGAAGTTTTCATTTTCTATTTTTACATGATGATCTCACTTGAACATCACAAGAACCTGTAAGGTGGAGGGGAAATATGTTATTATCCCTGGTTTTATTCATAAATGCCAAGTAAACTAGAATGTAAGATGCACCAGGATACCAGCCATTACTCTTCCCACCACGTACAGCACGTAGTCTTTCAATTAGGGTCTAATTTTAAATATCAGCTTTTCCAATGACTAACTAGGTCCTAGGCAAATTAACCTCCCTAAGCCTCAGTTTCCCCCTCTGGAAAATGGGCGCACTGATTCCTTTGTCATAGATTTGTTACGATGATTAAATAACAAAATTTGCATGAAATACTCAAGGCACAAAAGTAGATAAAAAATAAATTTTACCATTTTTTCTCTCACACATTCCCTCTTACTTTCGTTTAGCATTGTGAATAAAAAAACTATGTTTCTTTTTCCAATTTACTCAATTCTGAGTTCAGCATTATTTTAAATAATAATTATATATATAAGATGTACAATTCAAGAAAATGAACAAATGCATAAACATGGAAAGAAAAAAACACCCACCACTCAAACACAAACACTGTTAACACGTGGCTACATTTCCTTCAAGTTTTTTTTTTCTGTGCAGAGTCTTGTCATTTGTCTTTAGACACATCCACTCGTGTCTTGAACTAGTGAAATAGAGGTGGGAGTTAAGGCGTGTGTTTTGGAGAACGTGTTCTGCGTGTCACCATGCTCTGCTCTTGTTTCCAAGGTTATAAAAGAGATGCCCCTTTGCAATCCTGCTTCCATTGGCCGGAAGCCAAAATAGGGGTCCGATGGGATTGGTGTCAGGGTGGAGGTGCAACGATGATGTATCAAGAACCTGAGGTGTCTGAATGCGCTGATCCCGGGGCCTTGGAGCAAACCGGCTCCTCCGGCATACAGAGGGTCTGGACGGGACTTCAGCAGAGACCACCATCTGTCAGGCCCCAAGTCGGCCTTGTGGTCACCCAGGGCTGGGCAAATCAGAAGGACTCCACTGGAGTATCTTCAGCCACTGGGAAGAAAGCTTTTTCCTAGACCCTCAAAAGGTGTCTGTTCAGCCCTGGCCAGTTTGGCTCAGTTGGTTGGAGCATTGTCACATGCACCAAAAGGTCGCCAGTTTGATCCTGGTCAGGGCACATGCCCAGGTTGCAGGTTCAGTCCCTGGTCAGGGTGCATACGGGAGGCAACCAATCAATGTCTGTCTCTCTCTCTCTCTCTCTCTCTCTCTCTCTCTCCCCCCACCCCCCGTCCTTTCCTCTATAAAAATCAATTTTAAAAAAATGTTTTAAATAAAGGTGTCTGTTCAAGCTGAAGGGAAAATTCCTACCCTACCGCCCAGCCTCTCCTGTCAGCTAATTTGATAGTTCTCTATCAAGTAAACCATTAGTGAATACATTGATTCTTCTTTTTTCTCCCCCCCCCCTTTTTTTTGGTTTTGTTTGTTTGTTTGTTTTTGCCGTTCTGCTTTGGCTATTCCCAGGATTTCTCTGAACCAGTTGGGCAAAATTGATTTTTGTTAGTTTCACTGGCCTTGTGGAAAATTATCTCATGAACTGGTTTTTATAGGAAGACTCAAAGCACAGCACAGGGTGAAAAATAAGCCTATAGCAGTCAAAGCTGTTGTCTGAAATGTCTTCAGACTGGAAAGCTGAATTTATTGCACAAAACAAGTACTAGCAAGGCGGAGGTGTGCAGGGCTGCTCATTATCACGGGAAAGGGGAACCAGAAAGCCAAGTAAAAAATTAAATTTTAATAATGCCAGTGATATTTTCTAAATCTTTCCTGACAGAAGGATTCTCATTATTTTTATCTGTCTCCGAGTAGGTTCTTTTAGTGCCATCTCAGAAATGGCCTCAGCTATGATTGTTTTCCCGGCTTTCAGGCATCTAAGAAACCAAATGTAGACAGAGAGAAATATGCTTTAGGTTGTTCAAGGAAGGGCCGTGACCGCGGTAACATTTCGGCTGCGTATCTGCAGCCAACATTTGCTGGGAACGCCTTCAGCTTTCACAAAAGAGGTCCATGTTGTTAAGACAATTGCTGTAAATCTCCCAAACAAAGGGGACCCACAACTCACAGCACTTAGCTAGGGGAGGACCCCCGGGGCCCCCAGTGCCAAGTCTGGGTTCATTCTGGAAATCACCCCATGCTGGCCATGAAAGGAGACTGGAGAGAAAAAGGGAAATACCCTGTTGTTTGGGTAAACGTGCAAACGCCTTTCCAAGTAGCACATAGTATGGACTTGTTGGGGGATAGGAGGGAAAATAAAGCCAGAATCATTAAAGTAGCCTCGCCATGAGGATGTGGATTCTTTCTGTTTTCTTAATTCTTCCAGGCCTGTGTATCAGCCTGTCTTGGTCCCAAAAGGATCTATAGCAATTGACCAAAATATATACAAAACAATAGATTTCCCATCTATGAAACGAAGCCTGGAGTAAGGTTCGTGCTCAAGCTGAGGACCAGCCTGCCCACTGGTGAGGGGGGGCCACAGGTGCTCTCCCGGATTTCTGGCAGCCATGTGAAGAGGGAAATGTGAAAGTTACAGGAGTCAATATCCAGGGGATAATAACACAGCTCTGTCCCCTACCCGATTGGAGAGATCGCCTTCCTGCGGGACGTGGTGACAGGGACACCCGCCTGGCAGGGTAATGAACAGCCTGTTCAAGAGCATCCCATCCACCTGTCCCTTCCTGTCCCGTGCCATGTCCCCCCTTCTCTCCTCCCCGCAACCCCCCCGTCAGCTGGTGGCCAGCACTGCTGAGAGCGCATGCGTGAACCTAAACCACAGGGCAGATTCGGGGTTCTGCTGCTCCAAGGGGGAGACCAGTGTCTCCAGGAGAGATGGACCTCGTTCTTAGACTCCTTGATCAATACGGTTTCTCAGCTGGATTTCTAATGAGTGTTCAGCAGGGGACTTTGAGGTTGTCACCTCCGGCAAGGACCCGGAGTGGCACCACCTCCGATTGTAATTAGGTGCCCACATGTTACCTGGTAGCCAGTTAGGGGTTGGAATTCACCATCCACTTGTGAAAATTAAAAGCAGGTAGCTTGAGGCCAGTACCTCCAAAGAATGACAGAGAGAAACGTGGCTCCTTCTTTGTCTTCTGGCTCAGTTCCCATCAAGATCCCTCCTAAATTAGGATTGGTTTTTCTATTTTTTGCAGCTAACTAAAGGACCCGAGAAAGCATTCAAAGGCCACTCTTCTCCTTGGCAATTTATTGTCTTTATTTTTCTCTAGTCCTCAGACATGGTCCTCAGAGTCCATTCTCAAGGGTGCTTGGGTCACATATATTTACTCCCATTTTTGAGATGGGGAAACTGAGGCACATTTACTTGTTTGTCACAAGATCACTCAACAGATTAGGAGTAGAGGCAATCCTGCAAATGTCTCTTTGCCACTCACCCTCCAATGGAGACTCCTCAGGTTCCCATCCCAGACCTCCTGGCTTAGAAGGCTTTGCACGCAAGACGCATTCCATCCTCCTTGAGAGTCGCCAGCCGGGCCGTGAAGGTCAAGGGGCCTGCAGATGTGCCAGTGTGCATACAGCCCTGACCTCCGCCTGGGCTTTTCATCACCCTGTGAGAGGCCCGAAAGGCACACACCAGCTGGTGTGTGGCTTCTGTTGACCTCTCCCTGCTCTTTGACCCCCTGTGGTTAGGAATCAGTTAGGGGCTAAGTTGGATGCACTCAATGTGGACCCTGGTTATTGGTGCTCACACCAAAGCCAAACTTCAGACTTCTGCAGGGTCAGGAGGTCTGGGCTGTTCGGTCTCCGAGGGAATCCCAGGTAAAGCAGGGCAGAGATGCACTCACCCACCCACCCGCTTCCTTTCCATTCTTCCTTAATAATTAGTCAGAGGTCACAGACTGAAGACAAGAGAGAGAGAGGAGTTCTGATGGGATGACCGGAACGTGTCACCACATCCCTCAAGAGTTACGGAGAGGCGGATGGCTGGTCAACCTCTGGCAAAGTGTTTTATTCCCCCTGACATGAGGGAAGGAAAAAGGCGTAAATCTATGACTATTAGGAGATAAGTGTCTCATGTCAGATCTTGCAGGGAAATAGTGTGAAATCCCATCACAAAAGCCTAGGCAGTCGTGTCTGCACCAATGTGACCACAACCAGAAGAGGGAAACTAGCATGGCCAGAGGGCAGCCTCTCCTTCCTGGATACCTGAGTACCTGAGTAGCTGCAGAAAATGGGGCTCCCAGGAGAGTGGCTCAGTAGGGACCCCACAAGGCCAGCTACTCGGGAACAGCACCGGGATGTGTCCTGGGGGATCAGAGGACTCTGCAGGCATTCCGGCCAGGGCACCCGCAGCAGCCGCCTGTCTAGGGGTTTGGGGGTGGCCAAGCAAGGAGTCGTTTCAGAGCTCATTGTAGGGAAAGCAGTGAGGAATCACAGGAGTGGAGTGATAATAAGTATTATACTGAGCAGTTGCTGTTACCGAGCACTGATGATCTAAGCACTTCATGTTGAACTTTCTCAGTTATTTATTCATGTAATTCATTGGCCGAGGCACTGCTGTTATTCGCCTCATGTGTCTGGTGTGGGAACCGAAGCATTGGTTCTTTGGAACTCTCAGATCCCTGGTGTTGGTACTTTTGCATTTCTTTCGTAAATAGAGGACTAAAGGAGGAGTGTTCACTTTTTATGTTGCCACGTAAGAGAGTAATTTCCAAGGAGAGAGTCCATTTCCAATGTCCAAGTAAGGACATTGGGGAAAACCACTGCCATCTACGATCACCATCACATCACAAAATAAAGAACATTTTTTTCACCTTAAAGGAGTTAAAAGGACATAATCTCAGAGAAGTATGAAGTAACTTGCTTAAGGTTGCACGACTGGTGTGCGGCAGATCCTGCATTCAAATCCAGGCAGTTTGGCTCCGAAATGAAGGTGGCTAAACAGCTCCTGCCCAAATATATTCACAGCTTCTCTGGAAAGTCAAGAGACTGAGCGGCCCTCAGCCAGGGAAGAACTGGGGGTACCTGATTCAAGGGGATGGTAGGGTTGCTTTATAATACAGGGGCAGGACTCAGTGGGGGTGAGGACCCTCCCTCCGGGCACCCAGAAGGAGGTAGAGGGGTGAGAAGCACCTAAAACTAGGGGTCAGGAAGGGGTCTTTCCAGCATGCACTCCAGCGCCAGCGATGGCCTGCCTGCTGAGAACTTCATCTGGAGTGGGCGTGGCCTTCTCCCTTGGTGGTCCTGAGCCACCAAATCTGGGTCCTAATAAATCAGGATCATTTTGGAGAGTAAATGACATCACAGATGCAGTAAACATTCAAGACCAGAAAAGGACACCCTGCCTTTTTAAGACAGTCTAGAAGTTACATATCGCTGTCCACACCCATCCGTGTAATACTTGGGAGCGATTCCTTTATTACTTTCTGTGGATGTCTGAACTCAAAACGGAGACCTTTCTCAAGGTCACACTGAGTCTAGCTGGTTCTCCCACCTGGTTTTCTTTTCCATCTAGCACTCTGTTCCTACAGATGCATTAAATTAATCTTGAGCAGACCTGGAATCTTTCTATGGTGGACCCTCTCGCCTGTATGACAGGTGATGTAGACATAATTGAAAAATTGTGTGGGACGAGGTCACTAAGCAGTGGAGTCACTGGTGAGCTGCCCCCAGAGGCTGATTGCCATTCTCTCTGTCCCCAAATCTAATGAGGGGTCAAGTGATCCTGCATTTACCTAAGAAAGAGCCAGAAAGGACGCAGCCATTGTGCCTGATGAGAGCTGGTGAAATATGCTTCCGAAAAATTGAATGTTATCTTAGTGATGCGTGGTACATTTACCCTGGGCACTAAGAAGAGTTGACTCTGGTGAGTTCGTGTTGTGACTTTCAACTTGCATTCCCCGTCACTGGGTCTGCGGAGAGGACTCTAAAGAGGGGGATATCAAAGACTCGCCCCTCGAACAACCAAGGAGCGTCTGCTGGAGAACATGAGACGCACAGATGAATAACCACCTGATGATGTGTGTCCTCTAGGGGCGCAAGATAAGACTGGCCAGGGGCTTGGGGCTCCCAGTGACTTCTCTGTAAAAACAGGGATGATAATAGTACCCACCTCGTAGGATTGCTGGGAGGTTTCAAAAAAGTGCAGAAAATGCCAGGACAGCACCTAACCCAGAGTAAATGGCCAGTTCATAGGAGCTGCTGCTGTGGCTGTCGTCACTGGCATCACCATCATCATTGTTGCCATCACCATGGCCCCACACTGTAGAGTAAGGAGTCACCAGACAGTAGAGCTGGGTGGGAGGTTCTAGCTCCGAGGTTCACGAATCTTGCCATGTCTTGGATTGGGACTTTAAATAGAGGATTGTCCACTTTTTATTTTGCCACGTACAAGTAATTTCCAAGGAGAATGTAGATTTCCGATGTCTATGTAAGGACATTAGGGAAAACGCCTGCCATCCACTCCAGCATCACTCCATAAACTAAAGGACCCGTCACCACTGAAACAGGAGAAAGGACACAGTCTCAGAGAAAAGGAAGCCCTTTAAGCAAAGTAACCTTGTTTTCAAGGAGGCAGTCTTCTCTGGTGTGCTTCCCCTCTTGCTTCGGCCTCAGCCTGGAGTCTGGGAACCAGTGCTCTCAATCATCCAAGCGCCCCTTCATTTCACAGAGAAGTGGGACTGGGTTGGGCTCAGTAACAGGTGGGGACCACAGCTAGGTTTTGAGTTGTGTTCCTGGATGTTGTTGAACAGTCCCTATTAGCAGCAGGCGCAGTTTGAATTGTGTGGTTGCCCTCGTGGCACTGGCCCCTCAGACAAGAATGAGAACAACAGTGAAAGAAGGGGCCTGGGGGTCTGAAGACCTGGCTGTGCCCCACATGGTTGACCTTGGGCACCTCCCTGCACCTCAGGGCCCTCAACCCTAAAATGAACAACCCAGACCAGCGCATGGAGACCTTTTCTTCCACCTGAGTAAGCCTGTCAGGGATTAGGTATACCTGTGTTTCCAGAGCATCATTTCATTCTCTTCAAGTTCTTTCCAAGCCCCTTTGATTGAAGTGAGCTGCCTTGATCCTATCTGAAAGCCCGGTGGCCAGCAAAGCCACTCTCCAGGTCCCCTGCCATCGGCGAGTCCATGTTGGAGAATGGCAGTGGCCATGGTGCCCAGGCTGAAATTCCAGGTACCTGCTTGGCAACATAGAGTGCAGTGTAACTTAGTTATCATTGGGAAAGGATGTGATTTTGATGTTTATGCCACCACCTCAGAGAGAACGTTTAGTCCTGCTGGGGTGAGTGTTCCCATGAGGCCCACATAGACACAGGCCTGTGGGTACACAAGCCTGGGGGGCTTCAGGAGGCAGCCCTTCCAGGCTCTGCACCTTCCCCACCCCACCAGCCTCACAATGTTCCTCAAGAAGTTTCCCAGGCAGCTGCTTGGCCTCTGTCAACTATCCTCCTGCCTCTCACCCGTCCCGAGATGCCATCTCCTTTCACAGAATTATTTGCCAACTGCACGGCTGGCCGGGGATTTCTGATTACAAAGTGCTTTATAAACTTAAATGAGCTAATCCTCTCCTCCCTGGGATGGGTGGTGAGCTGGCTGGTTGTACTTGGGAAGAAACTGAAAGGCAAGTGACATGGAGTGACTTGTTCCAGGTGATCCCAGGCAAAGCCAGGATTGTGGTCACACAGCAAACTGTCCTGGCCTGGCATTGCTCTCATTATGCCTTTGTTGTCAGGCTTCTGTAGTTGATTGCTCATTGTGGCACCATAAGCTCCCACAGGGCAGGGACTCGGGTTTCCTTCTTTCATCAGAGGGACGTGGCCAGACCTGCCATGGCCGTTTGTGCGCGGTCCGAGGACCACACATCCTCCGGCGCAGGAGGGCCGGCCTCGGAGAGCTTTGAGCTTTTAGACCAGGACTGGGCAAACCACAGGTAGCAGGCCCAGTCTAGCTCACCACCTGCTTTTGTATGGCCAGCAGGATAAGAATGGCTTTTACGTTTTGAAATGGTTGGGGAAAAAATCAAAAGAAGAATATTTGTTGACATATAAAAATTATATGAAATTCGAATCCCATTATCTGTCAATAAAGTTTTATTAGAACGCAGTCACACTCATTGACATTGTCCACAGCCACTTTTGCACAAGGCAAAGTTGAGCAGTTGCAACAGGACGGTAGCTTCCAAAAAGCCTAAAACAGGCTTCATGTTTTGGGTTGAATTGTGTTTTCTCCTCTTCAAATTGTATGTTGAAGTCCTAACCCCCAGTGCTCAGAATGGGACCTTATTTGGAAAGAGGGTCTTTGCAGATACAATTAGTTAAGATGAGGCAAACTGCAGTGAGTGGTCCCCTAACCCAATAAGACCAGTGTCCTTATTGGAAGAGGAAATTTGGACATAGGTGCGCACACAGGGAGAATGCCATCTGAGGATGAAAGCAAAGATAGGGGTGATGCTTCTACAGCCAAGCAACCTCAGAGATGTCCAGCAACCAGCAGGCGCTAGGAGAGAGGCCTGGGACAGATACCCCTGCACCCTCAGGAGAGCCCGTCTGCCAGCCTCCATCTCAGACTTCCAGCTTCCAGATGGTGAGACAATACATTTCTGTCGTGTAAGCCACCCAGTCTGTGGAACTTTGTGATGGCAGCCCTAGCAAACTAATGCGTTTACAACCTGGTCCTTTACAGAAAAAGTTTGCCGATCCCTTTTCAACTACGTAGAAATTTGGAAATGGGATAAAGCCACTCTGTCCTCACTCGGGACCTCACCTGGGTTTGCTGGGGCTCAGGTACTGGCTCCCGTGTCCTCGCTTCCTTGCTGAGGAGCATGCTCATTTTGCCACCTGTCAAATCTTAATTCTCCTGTGTCCTATTTCCTCAGGCCCCCTGGGTAACTAACTGACTACTCCTAACTAGGTCAGTTAACGCAGGCTGTTCATGGTGGAGATGACTTCATAAGTTGGCCCAGAGTTAACATCTGATTTCCTTCCCATGTTAAATGCCTTATCCTAGAGGCAGGAGTCTTGTAGGATGTTCCCCACTCCTGGCAGGAGTCTTGTAGAACATACCCCCTCAGTTCCCTCACCTCACATGGCCTTGGGCAGCTGCCTGCTCTGCTCAGGATTGGAAATTCTCATTCTGAGATGAAAGAACAACAGTTCCAGAAGACTGTGAGCCCACAGTTGCCTGCAAAGCTCTTGCAGAACCAGGCTGGAACTGTCCTGTCCTCTGTACAGATCTACATTAATTGTGAGATGCCGCAGTAGGGAAGTGGGTGGAGACCTGGAGAGCAGTCCCTGTGAAGGCCAAGACAGACAGATAGGTCCATATGCTGGTATGGATCCTAGAACTCTGTGTATTTGTGTCCTGGGGCTGCAGTAACAAAGTACCATGAACTAGGTGGCCTAAAACAGAAATGTCTTCTCTCACAGCTCCAGAAACTTGAGGTCTGAAATCTAGGAGTGGGCAGGGTCATACTCCCTCCGAAGGCTCCAGGGAAGGGCCCTTCTTGCCTCTTTCAGCTTCTGATGGCCACAGGCATTCCTTGGCTTGTGGCAGCATCACTCCAATCTCTGCTTCTGACTCCACCAGGCCTTCTGCTCTGTGTCCCTCTGTCCTCTCTTCTTATAAGGACTCCAGTCATTAGATTTAGGGCCTACCCTACATGCAGGGTGATTTTATCTCAAGGTCTTTAATAAACTACATCTTCAAAGACCCTATTTTCAAATAAGGTCACGTTCTGAGGTTCCAGGTGGACATGAATTTAGAGGGAGACACTATTCAACTCAGGACAATGTGTATGGTTGAAAGTGAAAGAAGTCCCAACCGAATTCTTGGACCAGGAGCAAGCATGTGACTTAAGGCAGTCTAATAGAGTGAAGCTTAGCAGGTTTGCTTGGAATGCTGGGTCGTCTGGCTCCTGCAGCTGGGAAGTTTAAAAGTGACTCCTCTGGTATCAGGCACACAGCAGGATCTAGGGCTCAAATGATGCCTTCAGGAACCTGTTTCTTTCTCTCCATCTCTGGGTCCTGTGTTGCTGTGTTGGCATCCTTTCAAGCAGGTTCCTCTCCTGCGTAGTGATAAGAATGGCCCTGAGTTCTAAGTGTCCATTTTCTCCACAGCCAATCCCAGTAGAGAGAATACCTTTTTCTTGACTTTCTAGAAAAAAAAATCCTCAAAGGACTCTATCTGGCACGGTTGGGGCATGCCAATTCCTAAACAAAGGATTGTGCAGGAATAGAGAGCTGTAAGTAGCTGGATCTGCCTGGGTCCTATGTCCACCTGTGGCATCATAGACTGGGGTAAGCCCCCTTGAGTTTCTGGGCTGAGGCTGGGGATTCCTCCCAAAGATGCAGGCCCTATAAGAACCTGGATGGGCATCATCAGGTGGCACAATAACCACACAACTCTAGCTCAGAGGTCGCCACGTGCCCGGCTTTGAAATTAAAGTCAGTGTTAGAGGCTGATAACAAAGCACCATTTTCTCTCACTCCTGTTTTTATTTCTTTTGACTAACATTGAATTGGATCTAGACCTTGGAGAGCCTTTCCCAGGGCACTTGTTTTGGGGGAGTTTCCTGAGAGACTCGGGTATAGGTTCCTTTGCTCTTATGGCAGCTAATTGCCCTGCCCATTGTTGCTGTTCTGTCAGAACCCAGAGGTGGGCATCATCATTCAGGCCTGGGCAGCCAGGCAGGAGAAGCATGTCCAGGGCGGGCACTGAACCTGTGGAGTGTCACACACTCTCCACTGATGAATGCAGGCTTGTGAAGGGTTTGGACTCTGCTGGCATCCCGAATAGGAGGGTGGCTCATAGCTCACTCCCAAAGCTGTGCTTGTCTACAAGCAACACTTGGAAAGTAGGAAGAGTACCACATGGACCTTCAGGGAACACACGGAGGTGGAGACTCCCACTCACGCATTCAGCAAGTTTAAGAATACCTATGCCAAGTTCTGTGTTAGGCATTGGGAATGTAAAAGACAAAGGAGATTCAGACCCTGGAAGGTCCACTTGTTATTGGAGAACCCTGCAGAGAAACAGAAAATCCTAAATCTCTATGGTAAGGGTAGTGGCCTACAGCCTCCTAAGTCAGAACAGCAAGGGACCAAACACTGGAGCTGACACCCAGCACTTTGGTCACATTTCATTGACTAAAACAAGTCACATGGCCACACTGAACATCAAGGGATGGGTAAGGGAGTCTGTGCCTAGAAGTAGAGAAGGGGATATTGGTGAATGCTGGTCACGCCTGCTACAGTGGGATTCCAGGGCTCCTGGAGCAAGAGCAGAGCGCGGTGCCAGGTGCCTCGCTGGCCTACTGCACGTTAACCAGTCTTCTGTGACGGGGCTGCCACACGCAGCTGCTCGTTGCCAGAGGAGGAGGAGACTGGCAATGGAAAGATGGGCCCCTCCCTGGGTTCCTGCACAGGATCCGTAGTTTCAATGGTACTTTGTGAGTTCAGCCTCAAAGTAAATGGTTAATTCATCTTGTATCAACAGCACTGTGATTCATAATGTAAACTTGGAGGATCCTTGATGTTTTTGCGCCCACATTCCTTTTAATTTGGCCCTGCATTCTTTTAAAGCCACAGTGTGCTCACTTAATAGAATGCAGCATGCAAATGCACAAGTTTTTGCCTGGAGGCAATTTAGCCTGGCTGGTTCAATGGATGTCTTCTTTCAAGTGTATATTCTTTCTTAAATTATTTACTGGGTAAACACACTTTGCATTTTCAAAAGGGAGATTAAGGCTGCTTGCCGCATACCTACTAGAACAGAAATCCCACCCACCGCCCCTGCCCCCAAAGTTAAGAAGGAAGATACCCTGGCCTTCCCCAAAGTTTCTTCCCTGGCTCACTCGCTGGGAACCCCTCTTCCTGGCTGTTTTTCAGATGCTCTCCAAACTCTGCCTCCCTCTCTGCCCACAGCAATACCTGCCAGCAGCCCCTGGCTTGTCAGGCTTCCTCCCAGAAGGGGCCCAGCAGTGGCAGCCTTTGTCCTCCCTACCCCCAGATGGGCTCAGTCCTGTTTACTTAAGGGCCCAGCCGCTCATTTTTCTGGTCCTGAGAGGCGCTGTGTCTGCCCAACACTTTAGAGATCCAAAGCTGGGTTGATGGCCTGGCCAGCCTTTGGTTTGAAAGCAAATGCTCTCTCCTGCCGACCTCTCCCACCGCCCACACACGCCTCACTTCCATGGCCCACCCTTCTCCTAGCTTCGCAGGGGAGACCCAGCAGTGCTCTGAGAATGCATGATGGTATGAAATTCCATCTTTGGGGGACTTCAACTTTAACTTCAGCCTTCTCTACGGAGACTCCCTGCGGTTTTCCTGCAAATTAAATTTGCACGGATCTTCATTCTCCCTTGAATGGAAGGATGGCAGTTGTAGGGCTGCGCCCATTCATTATCATCCTTTGGACAGTTCAGTGTCAGTATCTGTGCCATGCGCTGGGGCTGGAGAGGTGAGTGTGGACCCACCGGGGAGGGAGTGGGCAATTCGATCTTTCTGATGGTCCGTGACCCAGGTCACCCGTCTTGGGATGGGGTGTCTGTTGAGAGAAGCTGTTAGGGAAGGTCACAGGGTGAAGTGCACTCCTCTTTGCCCTGAGATGAGGGAAGGCCGGAGAAGAGCTGAGAATTTAGGGTTCCTGTGCATTTGTTTCCTTAACCGTGCCTCAGATTCAACAAGTAACATCCACAGTTCATCCCTTACAAATGAGCATCATGGATGCCTTGGGGCCCTCAACCCACAAATAAAATGGTTGTCAACCAAGAGACATGCTACCGAATAGTACTTACAGTAGAATGTTAAAGAGTTTTCATGCTTTTAATCTGTTTCACTGCTGAGTTTCAGTTTTGCTGATTTCCTTGCAAGTCTGGTGCGGGTGGCCATGGTAAAGAGAGATTGTGACAGTGACTTGGGCAAACAGGATGTGTAGGGACTGTTCCGAAGGCTCTTGCCCCTTCCAGAGAAAAGGGGGGGATCAATTTGGGTCTTAAATCAAGCTACCAACTAGCACCGATCAGTGTTCACAATTAGCCCCACTGTAACAAGCCGTGAAGTCCTGTCCTTATTTATTTTGGGGGTGGAGAATCTTCCTGCCTCCTGAGTAAACATGGCCTGTGAAGTCTGAATTAGCTGTCATCGCAGAAGAATTAATGTCGGGGCGCAGCCTTTCTAGTGGGGAAGGGAAGAAATAAACGAGACAGATCTTAGCCGAGCCGTACGTGATGAATGAGGACCGAGCGGATCATTCATCTCCTTCCAGGAAAGTGGACACAGGCACTAAAGCAGTTTTGCGGAAGACGTGTCAGCAAATGTGATCATTTTGTAACCTGTCAGGAGGAGAGGGAGCTAGTCCTTCCAGGGGGCAAAAGGGAGTGGGCCTGTCTGGTGTGACGGTCTCTATCCATCCATTTAGGTTTGGGCAAGAAGGGGGTGGGCAAGGAGGAATCCGACTGAAACCACGGGGGTGTCGTCATCCTTCCAAGAAAGAAACCCAGCTAGAGCTAGAAAAGGCTGCGGCCTCCCTCAGAGATTTCTTCTGGAAGATGGGAAGGAGGAGGGTGGGGGTCTCTGTTAAACTGGGCGCCTGGCCAGTCCCACCGATGGACGCCCAGTCCAGTGATCTGTGTCTACACGAAGACAGCAGACCTTTTTGTGCTTCCTATTTGGAGGATGGACAGATGGGGTTTGCTATAGTGCCTTTGCTGTGCGGACAGCCAGCTAGACTGCCAAGCACTCCGTCTCTATTTTTGTGTGGCTGGTTCTGTGGGAGTGAGCGTGGGCGAGGCTCTTTGACCTCAGTTCCCTTTGAAAGTCTCCACAAAGCATTCTGATGTTCGACCTCTTTTCTCAGAATGAGGTAGCAAATTATGAAACAGCTTCATCGGAAGCTCTCTGCAGGCATCTTGGAGCCGGTGCCTCCGCTCCGATTCCCCTCCGTTCCCTGTTCCCCATCAGCATTTGGCAAAGCCAGAGCAGAGAGGGTTGGAGTCCCCAGAGATGAGGGCCCACCAACCAAAACCCCCGAGGTACTTGGTGCTCTTTCTCATGTTCACCCCCTTTTGCTGTGGAGCAAATGGAATGTTTCCTCTTGGCGTCACAGAGCGTGAGCCCCCGTGACAGGTGACGGTTTCACAGCCTGAGCTGCAAGCTTGACACTTGCTTCTTAATCCTGTCCTTTTCTTCCTATGTCTCGCTTTTACTTTTCCCCAGGTGTTTTTGTACAGGTAAGTACCTCACTGACATATGTTTCCTGGGAGTCTATTACCTTCACCGGAAACACTGCCAAAAAAAAAATGAGGCTTGTCTCACATTTTCAATTAAAAAGTGACGCTCTCACGGGCCCTTGATCACTTACAGATGCCGCATGGCACTCCGCACCTCGGAAGCCATTTGGTTCGCAGTAGCTTTGCAGAAAGCATGTCTCCAGGTGCAGCGTGACAATCACTGTGGAGTCGTTCGTTTCCTTGTGGGTCCTTTATAGAACCAAAAAGCTGTGTGGACACACACACACACACACTCTCACTCCAGGCTCCCCGCCCCCAGCCTGTGAAGCCATCGTTTGATTAGCCAACTTGATCTCGCATGAGCTTTGTCGGAATGTGCTCCGATCGTCTGAGTTTCTCTCTCCTTTGCTGTCTCCTAGGATCATCCAGAACCGCGTCCTGGTCGTCGTGCTGGCCGTCATCCTGGTCATCACCATCCTGATGGCGATCACTTTCTCCTTCAGAAGACACTGATGTATCGGCGGGTCCTTGATAAACAGCAACAGCGGCTCGTGCTGAGTAATTAAGACAAAATGGTCACATGAATCATTCTTTTGCGCTGACAGGCCCCGAATGACCCTCCCTCCCTCTCACCACTGTTCAGCCGGAGTGCAAAGAGTGTAAAAATATTTTTATTCTTGTTTGCATGTGGGTTGGTTTCCTTTTCTAGGTTTTCTTCGCCCAGATTTGTGTTTGTGTAGGGCAAGGTGAGGGCTTATTTGCCTTCTGGTCCTCTCACCTACTGACCAAAATAGCCTCTAGTGACCTTCTTCCTTGCCCCGTGGACATGTCAGGGGTCACGGTTTGGGAGAGGGCATAATGAGTCTGTCACGGGGCTTCTGATGGGCTGCGCTGTTTGTCACACATCTCTTGTCACCGAATTGCCCTTGTGTGATGTCCGAGGATCCAAATGCAGAGAAAAGCAGGGATCAGAGCCAGGGATCTTCAGCACACCAGCCCGGTTCCCACCCCAGCACAATGAACATAGTCAGCCCGCCTGAGTGCTTTCATTGTAAAGGTGGGTTTCAACGTCAGCTGTGCAGGAAATTGACTTAGCACTTTCTCTGTTTTTCTACGCATAATTTTCTTTTCTTTTTTTTTTCTTTTTTTTTTTTACACCCAGAAATATTTTTGCTGAGCCTGCCCAATATCCACTTTTCACAACTTTGATTACTGGCTACAAGAAATCTTTCCATACCCTCCCCAAATCCCAGACTCCCCAGAATTTGCCGGCAGCGTGAGCCCTGGCACCGTATTTAATGGTGACCCCCTCTCCCCTGACCTGTGTAAGCACTCCTGTATCCTTTCGGTTTTAATATTTGCTCTGCCAAAAGCAGCCCTCAGACATGCGAAAGGTCTGACAAGGTTCTCCCCACATCCATTCCAGTATGTAAAGAGAACATGAATATTTCAGGAAGAGCAAGAACATGACTCCGTCAGAGTGAAATTTCAAATGTGATTATAAATAAGGCAGAGTCCTATAGGGGGGATCCACTAGGAATAAACTTCACGGAAAATGGGCGATGGCCTCCTTTGAAAGAAAGGTATCGCGCGTGTTGCAAAAAGACAGCTTGGGTTTTTCCCTAACAAATGTCAGCATCGCCTTCCTGAATTCACGATGTGTTCAAACCCCTAACAGGCTTTGTGATCTTCTTTGGTTTCTTTCTGTCCGAGGGAACGGGGAATTGCGTTCAGAATGAGTTCATTTGTGATGAGCTTCGAGTTGCCCAAGCTGAGGTCATTTTCCCCCTAGTCATGAAGCAAAATGTGTTTTTCTTTAAGACTTCATAGGCACTTACAGGGTCCACACTATCTTTTGAATATAATTGGGAGCTTTGAGTCCTTGAAAAGCAAGCCTGTTCTCTTCATAAAAAATGCTAACCACCTGTGCCCATGGATGGAGATCGCCTAGGTGCAGCACGTAATATATTGCCCCCCGCCCAACTCAGAAGAGAACCCTTATGGGGTAGGGAGGAAATGCAGAATGGCAAAATTGCCGGAGAACTCGTGTTCCGATAAATCATTTAGGATCCTGTAAATAGAGCTGCAGCCTTTACTGTACGGGGATGGGTGAGATTTGGGCAGGGCGAAGTAGGACGGTGAAGGGGTGGGAAGGCTCTGCTGATTTTCCCGTCGGCATAAAGGATCCATCTCAGCAAGGATCTTTTATTCTGATAACGGAATGCTGTATGTGCTAAACACATCAAGAAACCATGAAAAAGCAAAGAAACAAACAGCCCACTTCCTTCTCGCCCTGAAACACTAATGGGGGGAGGAAGCCTCTACCTGTCCTCCTTCCGTCGAAGCTGTTGGTCTTCCTTCTCTCAAGTGAGTAACCAGGTCTCCAGCTGCATCTCAGTTCCAGACCCTCCCCAGGCCACGCAGCGAGCCGGGTTGATCTGATCACCCGAACTTGTCAGCTCCTACGTGTTTCACTAAGACCTGTGCTCATGCTGAAGTAGGAGAAGGAGGGAGTGCGTTGTTCACCTCTCAATGGCCTTTTCTTTGGGGCTCTCTTGATCAGCTCTTGCCTGAGATTTTGCCCCAATTCAACCTTGAGAGCAGAAAAGATGTGGACAGATAACCCTTGGCCAAACAGCCCCATCAAACGCCCTTGAGAGCCACCACCACCCCCCCGCCTGGAGTCGTGAGCACCTAGTAGGAAGGTGGTCTGAAGGTCCCTTGAATTCCGTGCTGGGCCCTCCTGGACGCTGTGGGAGAGACTCAAACGAGCCCAAAGACAGACAGATTGTCCTCTTCCTTCCACACTCCACCGGGGAAGGAAGAAAGCCCACACACAATCGAAAGGTTCCAGGAACTTAATACGTAGACCTCAACTGATCAATGGAATTAAAGTTGGGAATATTGTTATATTGTTTAAGATGCCTTGCGATGTGGGAGGGGCGGGGGGGGAGGGAGTGATGAAGACGCAGAGGAGGAAGAAGAGGAGGAAGCCCCTGCCACATAAAATTCACTGCAGACTGCACAGTTTTCCTGACAGAATAAATAAAGTAGACGCTACCCTGCTCCAGAATCCAAAGCAATTTAATTAATGTCTCTTAAGTTGTAAAGAGTTTTAAATGTTCCACGTTGAAGGCGAGTGCCTGCGAATGCGGTGGGCTTGACGTCAGCCGCCAGCCGCCAGCCGCCAGCCTGGGCCGGGAGGCCATTTGCGATTCTGTTTCAGGCAGGCTGGATTGTCTTATTTTGGAACCAGCGTGGTGGGGGGTTTGCTTTGCTACTGCTTCTGAGCCCCGAGCTTCAAAGGCTGAAATTAATGGTGAACAAAATTGTGCGGCGCTGGCCGTCCCATGCGGGGCAAGCCCATTGAGGGTTATCATTAAGTAAAGAAATAAAGAGGGAAAAAGCCTGCCTGTTCCAAAAACCTCATCAGATAATGACCTACGTGATTGGGTTTCATTACCAAACCAGCATCCAGAGATTATCTACTCCAGAAAAGAAGGGAGCAGGAGAGAAAAAGAAAGAAAGGAAAGCAACTCTCTCTCTCTCTCTCTCTCTCTCTCTCTCTCTCTCTCTCTCTCTGGCACATCTTTTCTTTAAAACTGTCAGATCATTTCAGTATTTCAAATCCGAGGAAAACAGCCTGCCTGCTGCTGTATTTGAAGTTGTAATGGTGTCAAAAAGTCACGACTGACTGACAGCCATCAGTCCCAGAGGGGCTCATTAAATCATAAAAACTTGACAAGGAAATAATTGCGCATCGCCAGCAACTTGGCGCCTGTTTAGACGTTTTTATTTTCTTTCATTATTAGTCCCCACCATTGCGTTCATTAACAAATAGCATTAAACAACTGTTAAGGGCTAATGATTTGTTTATCGCTTTTTTATTATTATTATTTAAACATTAGCTGTGTCATGTGGTACCCCAGCAGCCTCTTGCCATCATCTGACTGAATATTTTTCCACTCCGAGCTCTGGGTACTGTTGGAATATGAAATAGATTATTCATTACTCTCCTCTTTGCCACTGATTTGGTTTCATGTAGCGTCTTCCACAGAGAAAGATGAAAACTTGTCAAAAATAGGTTATATCTTATTCGAAGGGGCAACAATAGCAGCAGGTACAGGCACACTTTAATATTTAATTAAGGTTGATGTTAACCCCTTTAAATGACTTTTGCTGTAAGTTCTATTCAAATTCAGAAGAGAAAAATAATTGTTCTTAATTTGCAACCTGTTCAGCAGGCACTCTTCGTGGTGTGAGCTGGAAATTTAGACCAGAATTGTTAAATAATGAAATTTCCCATCATAAATATTTATGGCCATTTGTCTACGTAGTTGAGAACACACCACAAGCGATGATTTCCTCGTCCCCTTGGTTTGAACTGCGAGCCCAGTGGGTCACTCGGTGCTGGGGAGTGGAGACAGCTTTCTTGGGAGAAATGTGTATCCCAAGCCAAGGACCCTGGGTTGGCTGTGACTGGGGCTGGTTTCTAAGCAACCACTGTGAGTCCCATGTCTCTGGTCCACTTGCCTCCCCCTTTAGCTGAGTGTGTGGTTGGAGGACTGTGGTCTGGAGTGAGAGCAGGTAGAGGCTTCTTAATAGGACTTGTGTGCCCGGGTCGCTGGTGCAGGCAGGGTGTGATGAGAGGGCGTCTGGGCGTCTCCGTGTAGGCGGTGAGCGCATTGCAAACAGAGCCTCCCTGATAGACAGCGGGACCCTCCATCTTCCTCCTTCTCTGTGACTTGCCATTGGTGGAATGGTTGGCTTTGCCAGGGGCTGTAAGCTTGAGGGGCAAGTCCCACCCTCATCGGCATCCCAAGACGGAAGTCAGTGGCCTTCTCCACGCTGTAACTGCAGGCCGCACTCATCATCCCATTTGATCCGATGAGTTTCCATGACCATGGAAGCCACTCTCAGAGGCCTAGTTCGTCAGCACTTCAGGCCTGGGCATTAGGGTCAATATCAGGGAATGGGGAATACCGTTCTCCTAGCCTGTGTCCACTCCCACCCACCCACCCCCGAGAGAACAGGCCCTCAGACCCCCTGGATGTGAAGGAAGAGTGCATGTTCCTTACTCTGCACAGCATCTCTCAGCACTGCCCACCAAGGACAGGTGGACCCCACAGTGTAGGGGAGCCCTCACCTCTGTGGGTGGGGCTGCTGCTGAATCAAGGGGACCTGTCAGCCGCAGGCCGGTGCCTGGAAGGGGCTGAGGCTCACCAGCCTCGCTCTGAGGCTCTGATCACTCTGTCCCAACCCCCTCTGCTTCTCTCTGGACACAGGAAGTGGCCGAGGCCCTGGCCCCCCGGGATGTACCATGGGCAGCCCAGCCTGGCCCTGTAGAGGGCACCCTGTGGGCTGGCAGATACTGGAAATCCACCTTTAAAAATTCACTCCGTTGGTTTCTGACCTTATACCTGGGGAAATGCAGATTCCTTCTCCCCAGACAGCTTCAGCCCCATCAGCCTCTGATCGGCCTGGGCGAGTAGCCTCCTGAGGGCAGTTTGGGGTTTGGGGGAGGAAAGACCTACCTGGTGATTGGTGTTTGGGAGAAGGGGGAGAAGGAAAGGGGGTCCTGGTTCCCCGGAACCAGCTCCCTGGAAGTTTCTCCTAGGGCTGCCACTGGGTGTATTTCCAGGGACACAGCTTTGCCCTACAAGCCCCCTCACACCATGGCCAGGGCACGTTCTGAGAACGCATGGGCTCTGCCAAGGAGAGGTCACTGCTCGAGGGCCCTCTGCCCGTCCAAGCAGAGCTCTAGCTGAAGCAGAGGAGAGAACAGGGAGGCAGGAGGAGGAGTTAGAGCGGGAGGAGGAGTTAGATCGCTCCACTCCGTGAGCTGCTCCAGCCTAGTCTCATCCAGAGCCCCACTGAGGGTGAGAGGAGGCCACGGCCGCCACAGTGCACAGGGAGGCATGGAGGGAAGAACCCAAATGAATAGTCCGTGCCCTGAGCTGACCCTCCCCACACTGCCCCACCGGGGGTCTTGGCACATTGGGGACACTGGCACCATCAGAGCCTTTCTCTGCTTTTCTGTCTCCTCTTCACCAAAGCCCACCCCTCCTGAGAAATTACAGAGCAAGGAGAGCTAGATGGCTTCAGTGAGCTCATTGTCCCCAAGACTTCTAAATAATCCAGCCTTCCCCTGTTTGCAGCATGGGAAGTGTAACCAGAATTATTCATCCAGGCAATAAATATGTATTGAGTATCTACTATGTATCAGGCCCCAAAGACACCTGGTAAAACAGATAAGAAAACAAGCAAGGTAGTCCCACAGCCCTGGGGCTGGAGGTCAGAGAGCTGTTTTCCTTCCCGGTGTGCTGACTTGCTATGTGACCCCAGGTCATGGAGGTCATGTGGTGATGCCCGCCTCTGCTGCCTTCCATCGCTACCCTGTGATGCCCACCCCGTCTCCACGACTTGCCTGGCAAAGCCCTCTCCAAAGGACAGTGCTGCGTTCATTCCTCCCGGCAGTTTCCATGACTACCTTTGCACAGTTGTCCCATTGGATCCAAGTAGGGTTGACGCTTGCCTGCCTGTGGGCAAGTCCCATCAGCGCTGGCCCTTGTCCAGAGCCATCATCCCAGGAGAGACACGGGGTACAGGAACGAGGACCATGTAGATTGGGACCCAGGGTTCTGGGGCTGACTTAGAAGGTTTTTTCCTGCTTATTAAAGGATAAAGGTTTGCCTTGGCAGGCAGTCGGAAACCCAAAATATCATAAAAGGGAAAAAGTTGCCGAGTGGCTAAGAGGTGCACCATGGGAGTGTGGCTGGGCTCAGCGCGAGGTGATCGCTGAGCAAACGGAGCGGGAGACGTATTTCAAAGGCTTCTCTCTCTGCTTCGTCTCCTCTCTCTGGGCCCCGTGCGGAAAGGGGAAATGGAAGCCAAATCCAGATTTGGGCACATGGCTGCTTGGGCACCCTCCCCCACACCCACCCCCAGACAGTGGAGAAACTTTGATGTCTGGGCATGTGGCATTTGGGGACAGGAGACACTGGGCATCCCAGCAAAGGCAGCTGCACGTTCCAGGCCTCCAGACGGGCCTCCCTGAGCCCCTTTGTGAGGAGAGATGAAAGCCACCGAGCCAGAGAGAGCAGGGTTTGCAGATGACGAAGCGTGGGAGCTCTGTGCTGCCACCTTGGTGACAGTTTGGATGGCAGACAGGCTCCGATGTCCAGGACCCTTGCGCTGTGCAGGCTTCAGGAGCCATGGAGGCCCACCTGCTTGTTCAGGTGGGGAAACGGGCTCAGAGAGGGGAGCCTTGCTCAGGATCGCCCAGCAAGTCCTCGGCCAGGTCCTCGGCCTCCAGGCCGCTTCTCTCCTCCGCAGCTCCAATCACCCCCGGCGGTGAGGGAATGTTTCTGACAGAGCAAGGGTCAAGGGCCTCTGTGTGATATGGCAGCCGCTAGTGTGTAGAACCTTCTAGAAGACTGGGAGACCAGTGTTCTGAGTGGTTTTGGATGCTGGGCTGGTGTCATGGGCCTGTGACCAGTGCATGTGCACAGGGCCCCAGACTCGGGCCCAGGCTTGGGGATGAATGCTCTGCAGTCATTTTCTTGAAATTCTTAATAATTTTATCTTTGTAGTTGTGTTTTGTAACTAAAATGCAATGGGTCATTGGACCGTGAAGGGGGGGGAGGGGGAAGACGCAGGGAAGCTGGGGCTTGGAGCCTCTTCTCACCCACAGTCCTGCCTTCTCCCACCCCCTGTATCTGGGGTCTGGAGCCACAGCTCCACAAGGCTTCCCCTCTTCATCTCCACCCCCAGCTGCTACCAGCCCGCCCTCCACCTGGGCACAGACACGGCAGGCGCAGGATCGGGCCTGCACACCCAGAGCATTGGGAGGCGAGGGAGGGGCATGGTGGCAGCAGTCCCTCCGGGGCTGGCAGCATCAGGGCACACTCAGTGGGGTGCACCACCTCGTGTACCCAGGGCATCCTGGCACAAGGGCTGCAGTGCCCCTGGGGTTGCCCACCTGCTGAGGGTTGGGGAGGGGGCCGGTGGAAAGGGGAGATGCCTGCTTGATCTCCTGCCCCAGGCTTGGGGCACAGCGTGTTCATCCAGCCACAGGGAAAAAGGGAACCTAACCGCTAGCCGCAAGTGCAAGTGCAAAGTGCCCCTCCTCTCCAGGCAGCGCCCAGGCCTGTGGGGTCTGCACTCCCCCTGGGAGAACCCCATTGGCCAGCCCCATGTCTGGGGGACCCCCTCTTCCAACTTACTGCTTCGGGCCTGGTCATGGCATTCTCTTAAGACGAGCAACAAAATACAGTGCGTAACTTTGGTGATTCACACACGCGTTAAATATTCCAATATTTGCCTTTAAAACTGGCATTGCACAATATACACATGAATAGTAAAACCCATGCTAATCATTTAAAATTTTGACTTGACTTTGAACGACACTAACTAGGAAATTTAAAACACCGTGGCAAGTTGAAAGAGAGAGGGAGACAGACAGACTGACTAAGGAAGAAAGGGAAAAGCACTTTTTTCTGACGCTTTGAACAAGGGGCTTCACATCATTTTGGGTTTTTTTTGCTTTGGATCTCACAAATTGTGGAGCCAGCCCTGCCTGGGTGAGTCACTTTCCCTCTTGGGCACCCATTTCCCTGTAAGGAAACCAACCTTCACACTGCGCCTGCCCCTCCCTGGCTCACGGCACACTGAACGCGCACTTGGAGAAAACCGATAAGAGAGTCGGAGCCCAGCGGGTGCTGCCAGTCCTCGGCCTTAAATCCAGGGCCTTCCTTTCTTTCTTCCTTTCTTTTTAAAATATATTTTTATTGATTTCAGAGAGGAAAGGAGGGGGAGAGAGAGATAGAAACATCAATGATGAGAGAGACTCATTGACTGACTGCCTCCGCCACATCCCACACTGGGGATCAAGCCCACAATCCGGACATGTGCCCTGACTGGGAATCCAACCGTGACCTCCTGGTTCATAGATCGATGAGCCACGCCAGCCAGGCAGCCCTTCTTTCTTAAAGGGGGGTCAGCTCCGGCACATGGGTTTAACCACCACTGTCAAGGCCGTCTCTCCCCCAGGTAGGTCGGTGTTATGTCCCAAGACTTAACAGCCCCACTTACCAGCACCCAGACATACAGACTAGAGCAGTGGTTCTCAACCTTCTGGCCCTTTAAATACAGTTCCTCATGTGGTGACCCAACCATAATTATTTTCGTTGCTACTTCATAACTGTAATGTTGCTACTGTTATGAATCGTAATGTAAATATCTGATATGCAGGATGGTCTTACGCGACCCCTGTGAAAGGGTTGTTCGACCGCCAAAGGGGTCTTGACCCACAGGTTGAGAACCGCTGGACTAGAGGCATCAGCCCCAGAGAGATGTCATCTGGCATCCAAGCAAGTTGTGAAACAGAAAGACATCAGCCAAGACCTCGGGTTGATCTGCACCATCCATGTGGTTTTCCACTGTGGCCTGGGATTTCAGTGCTCGGTGCCAAGGTGCCAGGCTTGGGTCGAGAGGTGTCATCCTCTTGAGAATGATAAAAATTCCATTCCACTTCCAGGGGGAAGGCACCCCCATTTCAGAATTGTTTCCAAAGCTACCATCACAGGGTCTCCAGTGCAGCTTCTGCCTGGCCTGACGTTTCAGAAGCAACTGTCCGAGGCTGACTGGGACCAAAGCAGCAGCCTGCCGCATTCTATAACAGCTCTGGCACTTTAAGGCAACATTATGAAATGAGTGAATGAATGAATGAATGAATGAGAGTCGTTTAGATCAAGTTGCCTCAAACGGAATCCCAACTGCATACGCCTCCACGTCCTGTCAGGAAAGAGGAAAAATTAGATGAGGAAAGAGGAAAAATTAGATGAGCCCCATTTGGCTTCTTCTCTAGCTTTTCCCCGATCGTGGGTGATCCCCTATCGTTTCTGAAGTTTTATTAGTTTCTTCAAGTTGATCTTATTTCACTTCATTTCCTTTTGAGGGGTGTCTCCTGGCTTCAGCTCAACTTCCTCCGCACAATTCATTCGGCCTGAGAGCCGCTGCAGAGCGGGATTAGAACCCGTGTAGAACATGGTCGCTTTAAACTGAAATCTGCTAATTAATCGCTCTTCTCTGCGTAAGTGAGCAACGGCGCTCCTTCCCCGAGGAATTGCGATTTCATGGTTCCTAATGATGGTGCGATTGCATTATCTGGATCACTGAGACAGTGGGTGTCGGGAGCGGTGCTCGGAGCCTGGCTCCGGGGTCGGTTCAAATCGCTCCTAAAACCGAGGGGATGCGGGGAAGGAGTTAGAATGTCTGCTGCTCGTTGTCAATACTGTGCGCTGTTTCTGACATCTCATTCACGTCCCAGTTTCCCCCAGCTCCACGAGGCCGCGTTCCCCGGAACTTCATGACTTTTTCTAATCTCCACGGGGTTGTTTTTTGTGTGCAAATCTATTTATTTACTGTATTCCACAAAGTAATTTATTTCCAGCATTTATTTTCATTAGGTCTCTTGGAAATGTGGTCCTATCTGTCGTTAGCACAAGTGATACATTTTAATTGTTGTTTCCTGGACTAACTTGTATTATTTGACGAGTTAAATAAAATGTCTAATTCCAAAGTCCGCTATCCCCATCTTTTGCATTGGATTTATTTCTCTTACCTTCACTCTCATTCTGGCTGAAGGGAAGTTGCACATCTTCAGGTCACGCCTTGCTGCAGTTTCTGTTCTCTGCATATAGGCACTGCCTTTTTTTAAATGAGGAGAGTTGGAAGGATCGTGTTCAAGGTTGCTTTTGAATACAGGTGGGTTTTTTTCTTCTTCTTAAACTGCTCTGGGAGATGGCTCCACAGAGCCATCACAGATCTGGATGTCAGCTCTGGTTCCCTCACTGGTGAGTTGGAATAATCCCCTCACTGAGCCTCAGTTTCCTTAACTGTAAAGTGGGGAAATACCACCGGCTCCAAGGACTGAAATGAAAATTCAGTTGGGTAACCCATGGGAAGCACCACCAGGCAGATACTCCATCACCATCCCTCATCCTGGCTAAGCAGGCTGCTCTGTGACATCATGGTGCACAGATGCTATTGGGGGTGTTTTGTTTGCCTTATGATTATGGCCTTAAAATACCTCAGAAATGTCTTAGATCAATAAAAGAACCATACTCATTTTTGTATCCATTCAAAAAATCTTAAAAATGTTTTAGGGTTACCTTTCAGTAGTAGCCGTCAGGCATGGCACCAGGGATTGGAAAACAGCATTGAACCTCAAAGCCACATCTCTGCCTCGCCCAGACCTCCTAACGAGGGAGACCTAGAAGCTACCTGGCGATCACCGGCCGTGGGAATGCGTCCCAGCGAGCCTGGCGAGGTAAGGCAGTCTGGGTTGGTTGGGCTGATCTGAGCCTGTTCAATGCCAAGGATATGGCCTTCTGAAGGAGATGGGAAGACACACTTGTAACACCGGGAAAAGATGTGTGGATTGAAAATGAATGGATGGGAGAAAACTTCTATCATTCAAGGCAACCTGCTCAGCCCAATTTCACCAGCGAGGAAATTCGCCATTAACTTATCACTTGTTCCCATCGGAGGGCCTCGAGGCACTGTGGACTTCATGGGAGGAAGACAGTGGCGTCCACCCTCCTGCCGGACAAGAGGGGGGGCCGTGAAGAGGTGCTGAGCCCCTGTCCACGCCTGCTGCCGGCACAGCGGCTGTTTCTCAGCATTTGTGGGTGGACCGCCTGCCTCGAGCAAAATGCTTTTCTCTCTTTCCGTCTAACTTGGTCTTGGAGACGCGGCCCCATCCTACGGGCTCGCCTCGTTTGGATGCGCAGCACAGTGAAGCTGGACCCGCGGAGCCTCCAGCTGATATTTCAAACCCTGCAGTCCACTAAACGTGAAACTTTTGTTCAAATTTCAAGGATTTTGAGAGCCCCAGTGAATAGACTCTGCCTATTGATTTTTCCCTTACAATGACTCTTGGATAACCTATTTTCTCATTTATTTTTAAAGACAGCTCATGAGATTTCATAGCCATTCTGCCCAACCTCCTAATATCAAAATCCCTCCTTGACCCTGAAAATTGTAATTCTGCCATAGATCACAGCTGCTGAATATTACCTTTTACTAAGCTGGTTAAATAAAATATGTCCAAATCACTAGATCCCACACGCGGTGGCCCTGCACGTGTAATGAAGCCAGGGCTGAGGTTGCTGCCGCTCCTCTGGTCCAGTAGCACAGGAGTGTGGTGGTGGGAGCGTGAGTGGGAAGGTGGTCGAATGTGGGGTGGTGAGTGTGGGGTGCAGAATGTTGTGTGAGCAGGTGGGGGAGCGTGGCGGTTGGGGAAGGGGAATGTTGGGGTGAGGAGGGTGGGGGGAATGTGGAGGTGGGGAGTGTGGAGGTGGGGAGTGTGGGGGTGGGGAGCGTGGAGATGGGGAGTGTGGGGGTGGGGAGCGTGGAGGTGGGGAGCGTGGAGGTGGGAGCGTGGGGGTGTGGAGTGTCAGCTCAGGTTTGGAACTTGAGGACAGGAAAAGAACAGCTGGCCTGGTCTGCAATGATTTTCTTGTAAAATGACAAGAGAGACCTCGGCTGTCTGATGCGTTCTATCTAGACAATCAAATGCCCCCCAAATCTGAGTAGAGTGGCCGGGCTTTCTCCCGAGTGGAGGAGGGGGTGTGTTTGATGTCGGGAAAGTTCAACACACCCAAGCCTTCCACACTGATAGGTCAGATGACACTCAGAGAGCACCACCACCCCGGGAAGTCTCATTCTGCCACCAGCTGGCCGGGGCTCTTGCTTTGACTGTAAAGAGGCCACATAGGAATTAGACCCAAGGGGGCTGGTGCCCACCTGAGCCCCCGGCCTCAGTGCTTCAGGCTCTCATCTGCGCCTCATCCACTTTAGCCAAAGAGCCCCCCACACACCCCTGCCAAGCTACCCAGGGCCTCCTGCCTGTCAGACTGACTTTTTCTCTTCTCAGAAGAATGGAGGCAGCACTGAGCCACGTTGGTTCCAGAGGAGCCCTGGGTACCTCAAAGCCAACTCTTAGACCAAAAGTCATGACCTTTGGCTTTTAGATTGTCCTCTGGCCTCACCTGGGCAGCCCCCTCATCCACGATGGTAATGTTTCCCGGGAAATGTCGCTCGTTACAGGTGAACAGAGTCTGCAGTGGCTCTGACTCAGCAGGAAGAGGCTCTTCCGTGGCCCGTGGAGTCTGACAGCTGCGCTCACCCCTGCCCACACCTCCCCCCCCCCAAGACTGCTGGACCGGCTGCCTCCCTGCAGGGCCTCCAGGCTTTGGCAGGTGCCAGATCCCCTGGAAGACACAGGAAATGTGCTGATATCAGCACCTGGTGAGTCAGACTGAGCGGGAAATTGTCCAAGAAAGAGAAATTAATAAGTAGCAATGAGACACCCCCCTCCAGCCCCCAATCCGGAGGTCAAAAGAGCTAACACGTGTTACTATCCTTTACGCTTCCCCAATGCCAGAGATGACAAGCATGCAGTAGGAGGTCAACTCCTTCCCCCCATGGTTCTGGCCAAAACTGCTAATTGAGCCTGGCTCTCCCAGAATCCTCTTCAACCCAGGGTTCCCTGCAGTCCCCGTTCATCAATAGTTGATATGGGGGAAGCGATCTATCTACCACCCAGCCCACCGTGTCCACTCCCCATGGCCTGAGCATGCCACCCCTTCTCCCTGCAGGGTCCTCACATGCCCTCCTGGCTGTTGGCTTCTACACCTCCAAGGTCCCCCCACTCGAGTCCCCAGTTCCTAGAAGAGTTCACCGCCCACTGTTCCCCTCTTCATCTCACAACCACTACAGACCCAGAGGAGCAGTAAGAGGCTAGGAGTGTGGGGACCTCAGGGTTCTGCCCCAGCTTTGTTCTCAACCAGCGGGGTGACGCTGGAAGAATCTTGCCTGCTCTCCATCTCTATCTCCCATCTCTAACATGAATCTCAGCTCCTTCATTTTGTGATGCAAATTCCTTGGCAACTGTCACACTCCGAACCCTTTCCTCTGGCTCTGTGTCGATAGTCTACTCACCACCCACTCACACTCCTGGAGGGCAGGCATCCTGTCTGGGGCTGACCTGTACTTCTCCCCAGAAGTAGAGCACTCCGTGTAGTCAATTCCTGTAATGATCATCACCCAAGGAAGGAGGGTCCCAAGAAACATACAGGGACACCAAGGTAAGCATTGTTCCAAGGGGATTGACTCTGTCTTCGCCCCCTCCAAGGGGCTTTTGAGCCACTGTTGGGAGCTCATGACTGTGAGCCAGTGAGAGGTTAGGGAGGTTAGGGTGGCAAGGTGTCCAAGCTCAGGTGCAGGAGCCAGGCTGCTGCCCCCTCACAAGCTGTGAGCTTAAGCAAGTGAATCAACCTCCCCGAACCCTAGTTCCCTTCCCTGCAAGTTAGGCATGGCAGGATGACCGTTAGAGCTAAAGGAGAGAGCCATGCAATGCACTTAGCTCAGAACCTGGTCCATAGTAAGTGCTCAATAAATGCAAGCAGTTCTCCCAGCTCCCCCGCCCTAGGACTGGCTCTGCCCTCAAGGCCTCCTCGTGAGGCCACAGTTCAAGAGAGCGGACTCCGCTCTGGGCCCACCAGTGTCCAGCAGCACAAGGGGGATGAGCAGTTCTCGGCCTGAAGGGGGAATTTAGAACATCAAGAGCAGTAACGAGAAGAGGTCCAAATTCTGAGTCCAAAATGGACATAGCGATACCACCCCCCACCCCTGAGCAAACTGTAATTGGCTCCATGCAAAAGCCCCTCGCTGTGGCAAAGGCAAGGCTTAGTGAAGCAGAGCCCCCTGCCCACTGGGCAATGCCCCCTACCTCTGGGGACAATGCAAGCTTCAGGGCAATAAATTTTAGCTCTTGTTACCCCCGCTCCGCTCCCTTCCACCGCTCCCTCTTGATCTTCCCCTCTCTGCTGACAACCAAGTATGGCTGGCATTTGGTTGGGGATTTAAAACCAGGACAGCTTCTCCCTCCCTGCGGGCTGGACGCTTGCTGCCTGGCTCCCGGAGGCCTCTCGGAGCTGGGTGCTTGATGAGTGCCAGGAGCCCGGCTCCCGAAACCGGAAGGGACCTGCATTGTTGGACCAAAATAGCAAACGTGCAACATGAGTCTGTTCAGGAGCCCTCAGCGAGCTGGCAGCTTCCGGTGGGTGCTTGACACGGGCCAGCCCGGGAGGCAAACTGGAGTGGCCCTCCCTGCACTGGAGAGAGCCCTTCTATGGACATGACTCTCCGGCCCCTTTGCTGGACTAGTTCATCCAACTGAAAATGGACTTGAGCTATCCTTAGCAAAAAAAAAAATGGTATGTCTCGCTCAAGTGAACCAAGCTTTTAGACATGCGCTTCCTGAATCTTCCCGTCTGCAGTTTGCTGCCCCTGAATCTCCCAGGACAAAAGGGACCCCCAAACCCCAAAAGACCCCTTTCCCATGGATGGCAGCCACGCTGACCCCACGCAGGAGGAGGCCAGAACGCCGAGTTCCTGGATGTTGCTTCTCTTACTGGGTGGCGGCCGATTGATTACTTGTCAACTTCCAAAATGTTTTCATCCCTGGAAGAAACAATGCACAATAAAGCAGTCCTGAGCAGGCAATAGGAGGCTTGTTAGACACGGGCCTTGGGTCAGGGTAGGTGGCCCATGTGGGGGGTCTGTGAGGAGGTGGGCTGGGGGTTTCTAAGGCAGCTCTCCCCTGCCGGTCCCGCTTAATGAAGCTATTGTGCAAGCCCCTTGGAGGGCCATATGCTCCAAAGTGGTAGCAAGTGTCCCATTACTGTAAACGGGCTTTTATTTTTAAACTAACGCTATATTTGGAAAGCAGTAATCCTGGAGAGATGATACTGGGACTAATGGGGAACATATTACCTTTCATGTGTGTGTTTTTTCATGTTTAAGGTTTCTTTGTTATTATCTGAGCAGCAAAGCTCTGCACACACTCTTGGGCAAAAAATCAAAATAAGCCTTAAAGCAATCATATTTTAATAAGCATCAAATGTCTTCAATGAGATAAAAGTATTATATGGTGTTTTGATATTGGGCTTTAGTTAAAACCTCATTAAAAGAAAAAAAAAGAAAATTTCTCAGATGGATTGGGGTGGGTGGAGGAGTGGTGTATTTTTAAATTCAGGTAAAAGAAAAAGTCCCAGCGCAGATCAATTATGCTAATTAATTGCCACAAACGACTGAAATTGCCAGCAAATGGGCATTATTATTTGTTGCTTTCCCTGTTTTTCATTGATCAAACCCAGCGGCTAAAGACACTTGAGCCTCTGAAAGCCGAAGCTCCAGTCTGAATAACCATTGATGCCAGGGTGCCAATCACAGCCCCTGGGTGGCAGGACGAAGCTTTCATCCAGCCCGCATCTGCCCATCCTCTCCTGGGGTGAGGTTTCCACCGCAGAGGCTGCTGGCCCCCTTCCTGAAACTCAGATCAGCGTGGTCAGTGAGCGCCCAGGCCCGTTCCCAGCCCCAACCAGGAAGTGCTGAGGGGCCCAAGTTATGAAACGAAACCGAGTCTTTGGTTTCTCCACCCATGGTCACAGACCGAGCTAGAATCACAGGCTCTTCAGAAGCCGGAGGCTTGGAGATCCTCCACTTGGTTTTATAAAATGAGGAAACTGAGGCCCAGAGAGGGGAAGTGACCTGCCCAAGGGCACACAGCAAGCTCATCACAGAGCCAAGAATAGAGCAGCAATTTCCTGACTTGGGTCTCGTGCCCCACGTGCTGTCCTCTCCAGTATTATAAAACAGAACTTGAGCTCGCCCCTCCTCTGCCCTCGCAGCAAATTCCCCGAGCTTTCTGGTGCAGTTTCATGACAAATCTTGGTCGGGGGACATCAGCACAAACCACCAAGACTCCAAGATTGGGATTGGGCCATGGCAGATGCCAGGAGTCTGTGCCTTTCCATGGTCGACTAGGCGTGGGAGTCGGTTTCCAGGTGCAAAATGAAATGCACTTCACTGCGGGTAGAGGGGCCATCAGAGGGTGGAGGTCAGTGGTCTCAGGCTGATGCAGGGACTCCACCGTCCTGGCTGTATCCCCTGAGTTAGAGTAGAAACCATACGTCAAGCCATAGCTATTAGTCATTGCTACTTCCAGGGAAAAAGTACTCTCAGAAAAAGTTTGCTCCACGAGAAGAAGTTGGAGATTGAGAACCTGGTGGAGAGAGGGTGGAAAGTTTTAGACGGAGACTGTTAAGGATGCCACAAAGATAGCCTTCGTTTCCCATCTCATCCAGTGAGTCCTGAAGGCTTCGACCCTGTTGTCCCCTGATTTCCAGGTGTCACGAGTGGGACCCGCCCTCCACTTCTAAATGGGAGCCACCAGCCACCGTGGAGAGAGCACCACGCTGCTGGCTCTGCCCAGCCAGTGACCCTGAGCAAATGGCTTTACCCTCTGGGTCTCAGTTTGCTAATCTGCAAAATGGGAGGACTTGGCCTGGACTGCTGTAAGTGTGGCTCCCCAGGAGCTGTGGCTGTGGTTTGGGGGACACAGGACAAGCACTTCTGTAGATAACTCCCAGCCACAGACATTCCCAAAGTCATATTTGGGGGCTTTTCCTTCCTCAACTAATTCATATTATTGTGTCCTATATTTTGTGGAAGGCACCTGGAGACCCCACCTCATAGTGACATGGGGTGGAAGGAAGGGAGGCGGGTGGGGGAGGAACTCACCCCACCGCAGGTGACAGCGGGCAAAAAGGAGCTTCAAGGGCTCCAGGCTGCTGGCTAGTCACTCCCCAGCTCACCCCAAAGAAGGGGGCCACGGGCAGCCACCATAGGGCCTGGGCTGGCTCTGCCTGTCCCCCTTTCCCCGGCAGGTTGGGGTGGGAGCTGGAGCCCCATCTCAGGAAGGTACAGAGCAGCCACGGGAGGAAGGAGGCAAAGCTCCCTCACTTGTTCCTTCACAGGGTATTTATTGAGCACCTACTACGGGCCAGACCCTGAGAGCACAACAGAATGGGGTAAGGCAACGCCCAGTCCTCAGGGAGCTTTTGGTCTGGGAGGGGAGATGGGTGATCCACAAACAATGGTAAGCCAGTGATGAAGGGGTGATGGGGGCTGGCTGCAGGGGCAGCTGCTGAGGCTGCAGGCGGGACACCTGAGCTGTGTCCTGAGGGATGCCAAGGACCAAGGGAAGGCGTTCAGGCAGAGGGAAAGGCAAGCGTGCAGGCCCTGAGGAGGGACCAGGCAGATCTGGGGAGGCTCCCTGGGGCTGGTGCCGGCCTGGGGGAGCCTGGGGGGCGGCGGGGAGGCCCCAGTGCAAGTGGCCTGAAGCTGCTGCTTGTGGGTCTCAGATGGAAGCTGGATCTTAAAGCCCCGGGAGGTTTAAGCCAGGGAAAGGTGCCATCTGACTTATGTCTTTAAGGATCACGGCTGGTGTGTGGAGATGGATTAAAGGGGCGACAAACGTGGACTCAAGGATCAGGCCAACCTGGCTGCTCAGACCCATCCCAGCTGAGCGAGTTCAGGCACATTACTTGACTGCCTTGGGCCTCAGTTTGCTCATCTGTCAAACAGGCCGCGGTGGGGATTAAGTGCCGAGAGACTGAAAAAACAAAAGCACAATGGCCGGGCCATATATAAACACAGAACTTTGACACACGATCCTCGTCCACCATAACCGGCCCAAGGAGCCAGCCTGCTACCGCTACTCCCAGTCCAGGAGGCTGAGCAATGATTCCTGTGGCAGCAGACCCCAGATAGCCAGGGCTTTATTAATAACTCACCGCTTCCCTCTCTTTTGTCCCTGCTTCCAACTTAGGACCAACCGGAGAAAGCCAAATAGGCTCCCCTATCCAGCCGCAAGGGACCCCCACTTCTAATTAGCCCGCCTGCCGCTTCCCCAGGCCAACCGCCCCCAATCGTGGAGGATGAGATTCTTCCTTTTTCCACCATAAAGCTCTCCCACCCTCTGCCTGCTTTTGAGTCTATCAACACGTAAGTGATGGGGCTGCCTCCCTCTGCAACAGCTCAGAGTGGATAGCCCTTGCTTTTCTCGTTCGGTTGGTTCATTTAGTGCCATGGTGCCAATGTACGCAGAGCTCCGAGTGCCTCTCTAGCACTGAGGGGCACTGAGTAAGGTTCTGTCCCTCCGTCTCCACTCACTGAGTGGCCCCTGGGCAGCTGGGTGGTCAGGCAGGCCAGGAGCCCTAAGAACACAAAGTGGTTGAGGAAAGCAAAGCCCCCAAATAGGACTTCAGGAATACCTGTGGCTGGACGGTAGCTACAGGTCTCTACTTCCTTGTGGGGAGGGGAGGGGGCAAAGAGGCTGGGATTTGCCTGGGTTCAAATCCCCACCCCCGGCTGGCTGTGTAGCCGTAGGCAACAGTCGCCTCCTTCGTCCTGTGGGGAAGACTGACTGGCTGGCTGTGTGGGCAACAGTCGCCTCCTTCATCCAGTGGGGAAGACTGACTGAGCTAATTGGGGTCCGACACTTAGTGCAGTGCCAGGCACCTAGGAAATGTGCCATCCACAGAAACTGGCAGCCGGGCGTGGCTGTGACAACAGGCCCGCACCACACTGATGGACCAAGGCTGAGAAAACTTCAGGGGGTTGCGTGTGGGCAGGCATGTCCCCCAGAACTGACTCGGCTCCTCAGTGGGGCAGTCTGTACCCCAGGGCTTCCCTAGGGGAAGGACAGTCAAACTGAGCACCCCCAGGACCCATGGCTGTGCCCCTCTCCCCGCCTCAGCCCCCACCTCCAGGGAAGCACCGTTTCCCCAGGGGCTGGAAGGGGGGTGACCTTCCACCATAGGTGCCATTCACAAAAATGCTAGTGTAGCACCCCATGTCAGGGGGCTGCCTGAGGGTTCCGGGAAGTTACCCAAATGTTGCTCATTCACACCGAGGAGGAAGAGATGGAAAAACTGAGTCTTCGTATTGTAATAGGAGGCAAAGCCCTAAACCCAGGAAACCCCACTGAGGCGGGCATTTGGGTGGAAGGAAGGGAAGCCAGGTTGAGAGCAGGGCCTCAGAAGCCAAGGTGGGTGCTGCAGTGGGCACGGCCATGTGGCCGCCCAGCCTCAGAGCCCGTCACCCCTCTAACTGCCAGGACTCAGGGGACCAAGCAGACGGTGAATCTGGAGCTGGCATCTCACAATAGAAAGGTGAGGAATTCACTGTGAGCGTGCCCACGGCAGCCACAGCCACTTTCAGGGGCAGCCACACCAGAAGGAGGCGCAGCCCGCAGGGGCCATGCCCTCACTTCCTCCGTGTGAGTGCGCAGCATTTGGGGCAGCCACTGCTAGGGCATCGCTTCCAAGCAGAGTTCTCCTGCCTTCCTGGTTACTTCTGTCACTTCCCAAGAGACTTCCAAAGGAAGTTCCTTCTCTGCTAAGTCGGTGGCTGGCCACTGGGAATGGGATCTGATGCAGCCCCCCCTACCCCCCATCCTGGGGCTGCTTTCCCTCCCCCGGGCTAAGCACGGCACTGGCCAGGCTTCCCTTGGCAGCCAGGTGTTTACTACCTCACATCAAGGAGCCAGCCTCCATGGGATACATTTCAGCGGGGCTGTGCCTGACTGGCAAGCTCACGTGAGTCCCCTTGTTTGAGATGCTGGGGGCCGAGCACCAGCCCTGGTCCAGGTCAGCAGGCCTGGGTTCCAGCCCAGCTCTGGGCGAACTGGCTGTCCCTCTCCTCTCTGCGCCTGTTTCCCCATCAGTAAAATGAAAACAAGGCACGTGTGTGTCCTCCCGGCTCCGAATTCTAGAATGCCAGTATTCTGATCCTTTGGAACTGCCCCTCCCCTTGCTTCCCTCTCTGACCACAAACTAACAGAAAACAAGGAGGCTAAAGGCAACAGGAACCCGCCTCTTGTGTTCAGCAACTTGGAGGGTGTCCAACTCACTGCCCAGTTCTGTGCCCTGCCCTGCAGGTGTGAGTGTGATTGCTACCAAAGGGGGCACTGGGCAGGAAAACTGGAGCCACGCTGGGTATTCCAAGTAGGAAGGGTTCTAATGCAGGGAACTGGAGGCTTGCGTGGTCGCAGAAAAGGTCAGGCCAGCAGCTACTGGAGGTGGGTCCGGAAGCTGCAAAGGACCCAGCAAGCTTAGCGGTTGCTGCCACCACCAACCTCAGTTCTCAAGAAACTGAGTTTTGGTGTCTTTTTAAATATATTTTTATTGATTTCAGAGAGAAAGGGAGAAGGAGAGAGAAATAGAAACATCAATGATGAGAGAGAATCATTGACTGCCTCCTGCACACCCTACACTGAGGATCGAGCCCACAACTGGACATGTGCCCTGACTGGGAATCCAACCATGACCTCCTGGTTCATAGGTCAGTGCTCAACCACTGAGCCATCCAGCTAGGCAAGAGACTGAGTTTGCACAGGTGTCCAGCAGCAGCCCCTGCCAGAGATGGACCAATTCTTCTCCTTACCTCCATCTCCTGCAGGAGTGTGTCTCGCTGGTGGACTGTCACTTGAGCTGTATAGAAAAAGGGATTCTGGGAAACACAGTTACAGGCTTCTCCTCTGAGGGACAGGCTGTCCAAGGATGGCTGTCCAAGGGGACAAGAGACAATGAGCTGGGTTTCATAACCACCAACCAGGAAGAGCAAAGAGCTCATCCCCAGGGACAGTTCTTGACTAATTGGCGATGGCTTCCCAGAGTGCTGGGCTGAAAACAATTCTGAGGTTGCATCTATTTGAGGTTGCATTTAAGCTCAGCAGGAGAAGGTGCTGTGATTGATTAGCCATGCCTGTCAAGGGTGTGTAGCCAGAGCGGAGAATCGGATATCGTGTATTTGCAATGGTGCTCTTAACGAATGATTGGAAGGCTTTCTAAAGACACTAGCATCTGTATTTGTTCCTTTCGTCCCTGGTTTAAATGTCTAAATTGTGACCATCTGTGTGTGGAGTTATCTCCTCAGGCCTTGAGCTCAAGAGGGACACCAGGATTGGAGGGGGACACAGAAACTACAGGGTCTCCTGCCTCCTGGAACCATGCTCTGCTCAACCCACACAGTGACAGTCCTCAAGGTCAGCTCATGGTCAGCTGTTTCACCACCACGTCCACTCTCCCTGCCGCCACTTCACTTCATGTCCAAGTTTCCAGGTCCATCTCTGCTAGGTCTTTGCCGGGTCATTTTGGAGAAAACTTCCAATTCTTCTGCAGGGAATTAGTTTCCCCTCTGGACCTCGGTTTCCTCACCAGCATATGCAGGAGTTGGTTTGCAGGTGGTGTATTGAGGAGCCTGGGGTGCTCAGGAGGAGGAGGGTTGGAGGAAGGCCAAGGCTTGGGGCTCTTCAAGGCACCACTTTCTCACTTGTAGATGTTGTAAGATATTGTGTTTTTGCTTAAGCTGTCATTTGGGAAAAAAGGAGAGGGACTGCTATTTAAGATGAGGGTAGATAGATAGACAGATCAAAAGACAAATAAAAGGCTTGAGAACCTCTGGACAAGTTGTCCCTGCGGGTTACTTCCAGATTTAATATTCGCTGGTGCTGTTTATCTTGTCAGCCTCTGCAAACAGCCCCTTATCTCTCTCCACCCCCTTTCCTCCTTCCTTCCTCCATCCCCTCTCTCCTAAAGAGAAGCATTGCCAAGTCTCCATCTTAACTTCCAAGCTTGGGTTGAACTTAAGAACCAAACCTGAGGCCTCGTTCTTGTCTTTATGAAGTGCTGTGAGGTCATGTGCAGGAGAAGGAGAAATAAAATCAATCCATAATTTCTCCCATTGTTATTCTTGTTCTCATTGACATACACATCGAACCACAGATAGTTGAGGACTTGACCTCCTGGAGCCGCGCACACTCTTGCTTCCCCTGCCACGCTGTGCAGTGCAGAATCCTGAGGAACGGGAACACGCTGTCGTTTTTAATGACACCGCAATGTCTACATGGTTTCTATCGTTTTTGTTTTTGCTGTTTTTTTAAGGCAGGAGGAACCATTCAAAAGATTTTATGCTCAAAATGTACTTTGGAGTTGCATCTTGCGGAATAAGAACGCATCCGTTCCTCTTTCTGCAGCAGTTTCACTGATTCCCACTGATACTAGCTCTAGAAGAGCCTGAGTCAGCCGTAAAATATGCCCATTCAGGAAACTGGCAAGTTCGTTTTCATTATGCCCTGCTTGGGGGGGTGGGGGAAGGGGTGTCAGATTCAAGGGGGAATGAGTGTTTGAGGAATGGTGGGTAGAGCCTGCCATTCCACCTCTGCTCTGTGGGGTCCTCCTAGGCCATGGGACTTGACTGGAGGAGGAAGTGACTGGAGCCATGCCCACCACACTGGCAGTGCCCACCTGGTGAATTCTGGGCAGTAGTGGGATCAAGACCAACCTGATTCATGACCCTTGACTGAGGCTCTTCTGTCCTGGTTACACACAGAAACGGGCCCTGCCAGGCTGAGACTAAGCATGTGCACACCTCGCCTGCTGATTGGCTGGAGCCTGAGAGGAAGAGCCTTCTCCCATTGGCTGGTCCAGATTGGCATAGGTAGCAGGTGAGGGCAGGGCTTGTGGTCAGCAAAAGCTACCTGCCTAGCTTGTTCCCTGGGTTCTGAATATCCCCCACTAAAAAAAATAAATAAATAAAACCTGCCACAGAGCAGGGCAGAATGGCAGGCTCTACCCACCATTCCTCAAACACACACCCCTCCTTAAATCTGACCTAACTCCCCCCCCCCCCCAAGAGGGCATGATGAAAGTGAACTTGCCAGTTTCCAGAAGAGGGGGTGGCATCACCTTTCTGAAAGCTCCTTGGAGACAGAGCTCTCAGTTCAGGGCTCTGAGGACCTGGGGGCAGGTGGAGGAGGAACCTCTGGATGAGAAGAAGGGATGTAGAACCAGCTCCAGGTCAGCCAGGGTGAGCCACCCCCCGGAGGATGTCCTTTCTGGAGCAGCGAAGAGGGCCCAAGGCAACGCCTGGCATGATGGGAACTTGCCTCATAGACAGGAGGGTTTACACCACCTACCTCTCAAAAGAAGCATTCCAACGCATTTTCCATTTCCTTGGGGGTCTTTCCCGCGGCACTGAGCCCTAGAGCCTGTTCAGTTGGATGTCCTCTTGAAATGTCAGCTTTCTGGAAGGGCCATCGTAAGTCACAGCTCACAGAAATGGACACCTCACTGGCCTGGGGAGCAGGGAAGTGCCACGCCTCTACACCCCGGGGGGCTGGGCGGGTGGGCACGAGCACACAGTGTTGATCCTAGAACAACACTGTCTAATAGACTTTCCACGGTGGTGTCCAATAGAACTAATTGTGCTGTGTAACTCTGTGTGGCAACTGAGCTTGAAATGTAGCTAGTGTCACTGAGGAATGGAAATTTTTTTTTATTTAAGTGCATTTGTTATGCAATCTTATATTATATTAGTCGCAGGTGTACCAGGTAGTGATCTGACATTTTCATACCTAGATTAATTTGTGGTGGATGAAGGCCACCATTTATTTGATCTTCAAGATGTGTTGGCAGGAAAAGACACTGGTCCCTAGAGAAGTCAATGTGAAGGAAGAGGGATTTGGGGAAATGACCTTGACCTGACCCTGGAAAAGGGGAGGCCTTCGGGGAGATTCCCAAAGTATAGGGAGTGTCCTAAGGAGAAAGTGACTCCTTGGCCCACCTCCCCAGTCCCTTGTCTGGAAACTGCTAGTAGTTCTGTCACAGGCCTGGCCTGTGAGTACCTGCCCAGCCAGGTCTTTGTGTGGCCAGGTGTAATTAGTTAATTAGCCATTTGTGAGCCCCAGAGAAGGAGTGCCCTTGATCTGCAGGCTCCTCCTTTGGTGAGGAGCCCTTGGAGCTGGAGGCAGTGAGGGTTGGGCAAGGATGACTCCAGGGCCATCCCAGACACGGAGCCCCACCTCCCGCTGGCAGTTCCGAGCGATGCCCTGATGACACAGCTGCCATGGTGACAGGGCCACTGATCCCCAAAGAGTCCGGACCAAAGGATCTCTCCATATCCCGTATGCTCCAAGGAGCAGAAGACCTCCACATGGCAAAGTGTGGGTGAGGCAGGGGCACAGAAAGACCAGACTTCTCCCATGGAAGTAGCAGCTCTTTGTGGGCAGAAACCCAACTCATGGGTCTTAGATGGACAATGTTAGAGGATGTTAGAAATTTTACCAGACATCTTTGGGAAGGACTTACTATTTGGGGATTAATTTCTTGAGATGCTAATGGGGCAGGGCAAACGTAGATTTACAGTTGTGAGTATGTGAAATGGTTTATTTTGTATTATTACTTATGAATTATTGTATAAGCCCCTGCCCTGCAGGGAAGGGGAACAGACATTGTGTGGCCTCAGAGGCTGTTCTGCCCCATACCACACCACTTGTATGCAGCCACTGGTTGCTGTGGGGAAGTAGGCAGATTTGCACATGAACCAAAGAACCTCCTGAGAAGAAAAAGTCCTAGACCCCAACCACTTTCCTTTTGAAGGCCACCATTTATTTGATCTTCAGGATGTATTGGCAGGAAAAGACACTGGTCCCTAGAGAAGTCAATGTGAAGGAAGAGGGATTTGGGCAAATGACCTTGACCTGACCCTGGAAAAGGGGAGGCCTTCGGGGAGATTCCCAAAGTATAGGGAGTGTCATGATGACTAATTGAGAAACAAATGAGATGTTCCTTGTTTAGTATCGTAAGCTGGAGAAGTAGACCATACATTTCCTGTGGGTAAGGTCACCAGGCTATTACCTTATTTAATAAACAAGCCAGTGATTCAGTTCAGTAAACATTTGTAAAGGCTTGGTGATCACAGCAGGAAAGGGAAATCTGAGAGGCAAAAAAGTAATTATGATGCCATATGATAAGTGCAGAAACAAATGTATATACAGAGCCCAGAGGAGAAAGTGAATGTCAAGTTCTAGGGGTGTTCAGTAAGATGCCCAGGAAGAGGTGGCCAGTGAGATGGGTTTTGAAGGGTGAATAGGAGTTCACTAGTTGTGGCCAAGGTAGGGACTCGTCTTTAACAGTCAGCAGCCCATGGTTTGTGGGTGGGTCTGCCTAGTTTAAAGATAGAGGAACAAAGGCAACTCTGCACATTCAATTTCCAACAGACAGACATGCTGATTTGATGGTGGGTGGAGGTGAGCGCCTAGACACATCATTCACTTTGGAGGTGAAAACACCCTCCAGGACTCTGGCATGAAGCAACCTGAGAAGTCGCAAGTGCTGGTGGGATTGCCCAGTCACAGAGGCTGTAGTTTCCTCTGAGTCTTTGTACACAGATAGTAAGAACCAAAACAGGCCAAATAGATACTTCATGCCCGAAGCTGCTCATCAGCTACGGACAAGACTTCCGGCGGTGGCAATGCTGGCTCAGGGCGCTTCCACCCATCGGAGAAGCTTCTGCATTGTCTTCCACGTGGGCATCCATCCCTCACGTGGCTCTCTCTGCCTGAGCTTTACGGCAGTGTTATCAGTTCTGAGGCCTCATTTGTGGAGAGGGCCCCTCCAGAAAGCTGGTGCCCATGGCAAGCCCTTTCCTCACTCAACAGAGTGAAGTAGCCTGAACCAGTGCATTGCCGACACGGGTCTTGAGTGGAAGCCCACATTTGACTGTGGAGGGCTCAGCCTGGGTCTCACCAACGGGGGCAGCCCCGAAGTAGGCATCGCCCCTTTGAAAAGAGCAGATGTCATTCTTGTCGCTTTAAATTAACTTCAGCTCAGAGGGACTGGCAGAGACATGATGCTGGGTGAACTGTATTTGACGGATATGCTGTCAAATATCGCGTGGGGTTGTGATCCGCACCTTTTCCCATCTGCTCTCCCGTCTGAGTCTCTGAATGCACAATGGCGTAATTACCATACTTCCTACGGGTTTCCCACCATCAGATCAGATCCCTGAACGGGAAAGGTGCCCACAGGAGAAGGCAGCCCCGGTGGGTGGGTGCCTAGGCGAGGGCATCCCTTCTTCCCTCGGGGAGAGCGGGAAGGGAGGCGGGCTGCCCCGGGAGCACCGGGCCTGGCCCGGGAAGGTGCGCGTCCTGGAAACAAAGGAGGAAGGTGGAGGATCGGGAGTCGGGAGCGGGATTAAGATCACACAGACCTGCAGCCCTTAGAAACTGGCTTAATCCATTTCATAAAGAGTTGGGAGGGCTTTTCTCTCCATGAATATAATACCTTGCTCGTCGGATCAGCTTTTTTCCCAGAACATTTCAAAGCTCTCTGCAAATGCAGTGGAGTCTCCTTAGATTAGCGCTCGGCCTATTATTACCTGGCTGTGGAGACACCCGGGGTCAGCGGGTCACCTGGGGCCCTGAAACAAGACAGTTCCCTACAACAAAGGGCCTGGTGTGATGTGGTTTGCCTAACTAATGGTTTTCAAACTAAGTGAGTCATGGGACCCTTAAAAAAAAAAAAAAAACAGCCTGAAGCTTAATTCCTATTCTGGTTAAAGCAAAGGTAGGGTGTGGGTGGTAGCAAAGATGGGTCCCCTTGACACCCCAAGTCCCCCCCCCGCAGCCTCAGGAGTCGGAGGCTCCCCCCTCCACCCAAGGCCATGCTGCCTGGCACCCCCACTTTCTTACAGAAGAATGGCCTTGAGGTGAATGACTGTGTTTGCAAACAGAAACTACAGCGGATCAAAGAATCTGTGGTATATTCAGGGACTGGGGCTGGAGTGGCGCTTGGGGAAAGTTGTGGCTCAAGCCTAAAACCCTCAAAAGATTGGACAGAATCATTTCAGGGTGCTCCCTGAGGCCCAGGCCTTACACATGGTCCCCATGACACCAGGCCGTGGTATTGCCGAGATGTGTCTATTGAACAAACACAGTCCACGTGTGCGTGGCTCTTTGACTGTGCCCGGCTCACTGCAAACGACAAGCCTTTGTCCATTTCCTCCTCTGCCCAGAACGCTCTGCTTCCTCCCTCTAATCCAGGTCCCACCCCCGGGCGAGCCCCTGCTCAGTGTTGCCTTCAGGTGCCCTGCCTTCACGGTGACACAGATGCCCTGAGTGGGAAGGGGAGCCATTTCTGGGGATGCTGGGTTGAGGCTAAGGACCTGACCGGTCAGTGAGGGTAGGAGGCGGCGTCTACCTGGGAAACAGAAACCACCGGAGTATGGGGAACAGGGGGCTTGGGTGCAGGAATTGCTTCTGTCGGACGTGGCAGAGCTGAGAAGCCAGACAGGGCCACTGAGTCGTCCACCGATGAGCAGCATAGAAGCTGCCAGCACCCTCGGCCAGAGGGACAGGGGCGGGAGGCGGTAACCAGAGTGAGCCAGGGTGCCCAGGCCAAGCTGCGTCCACAGGGAGGTGTCAGAAGAGGGGAAGCCACGGGAGAAACTAGTGCCGCCAGAGTCTCCGTCCTGGGCCAAATGGGAAGGCCCTTCCTTACATCTCCCCGCCTCCTCCAGGGCTGCACCGGCCCAGCCGGGCAGGAAGCTGGTTGATAAGGTGCCTGAGAGATGCAGCCTGTGGGGTGCAGCCCCCTCAAAACAGAGCAGGGTGTGGAGAGGGCCGAGGCCTGCAATGGGGCTATTGTGGCAGATGAACTTGGTAGCCTGCGGGAACCTTTCCAGCCCCCAGAGGGGCACTCTGTAGGAATACTCTTCCCTTTTCACAAATCACATGATAAGGGCCTTAGCGGTAATGTTCCTCAGGCTCAGTAAAATTCCAGCAGAAAACGTCCCACCGGGTTAGTTTCCTTCTAGAACTTAGGAGAAATGTTGTGTTTTCCGACTTGCAGGTTCACTTCCTTTTATGAGACAATGAAGATTATATAACCCATCATGTTGCCATTTTGCCTTTGCTGCCAGGAAGCCCGGAACTAAATGTCAAACGTCCCAAGCGTAGGTGGGTGACTATATACTTTCCCCCTCGACATTTCTTTAAACCTGCCGCCTCTGGTTTCACGCTCTCCTTGGTTAAGTGTTGTACAATAGGACACCTCCAATACTTCTGCGCAGCGGACAAAGTATACCTCGGCTTCCTGTCCATTTGAGATGATCCCGATAGTTTCTGCCCCAGGGATTCTTCCTCGAACTTGGTCCCTGTCTATTTCCCTTCCCCCACAAAGCTTCCTGGTGATTTCTCATTTTCCCACGTTGAGAAAGCCACAGGCCCGTCCCACTTCTCCCTGGCACTGTCTAACTCTTAAATTGTCACTGTATCTCTCTCACTTCCCCTTCCACGGCCCTCTTCAGAGAGTTCCTCTCCCACAGGGCATGAACCTTTCCCCAGTAGTGCCAGCATCACGGGGCCCACCAAAGAGGAAGCTGAAAGTCTGCACAGAGAAGTGAGGGCCGCTGGAGGTGGGGGGTCAGCATGTGGCCATGATGGGCCATCCTCATGGACTTTGGGCTGCTGATCTGGTTTGAATCCAGCTCTGCCACTCACATGCCGTGACCAATGGACATTGGCTGTGCCTACCAACTACTGGCACTATGTCCCTTCCCAATTTTCCTCCAGGCATCACTTCTCTCCCACTGCATATCCAGTCTAGGTGGGACTGTCCTTCAAGGTGCCATGCCCTCCCTGCCCAAGATACGGTCAGGTGACCATGCCAAACTCATGAGACGCTTCTAAGAGGGTAAATTTTGAGTGGGGTCATGAGTTGAAGCTCATTCATCTTGCTGACAACCCCCAGTGGGCTTGTCTATCAGCTCCTACTACCTCTGAACCCAAAGCAGACTGCCTCCTTGTCACTGTAAGGCCCGAATGCTCAGATTTTCCCTGGGCCTTTAAGAATGAGTTTCTTTTGCTGCAGCCATCAAATTCTGAGTGATGCAGGGCCTGAGCCTGGGCAGCTTATGGAGCCCTTGAGCTCAAGGTTCTGCATCTGTATAATGACGCCAAGACATAATCATGGGTGAGGGGCAGTGCATTTAGTCCATCATGAGTGTTTCACAAATATTTCTTCTCCCTTCCCTGCTGAACAAGTGACCAGCAAAAGGTCATGGGACCTGCCCCCGTTCCACTGATGGCAAACACCAATGGTCAAGTCTCCTGAGACCTCACAGTCTTCTTCAGGATCTCTCTGGTATTCAAGGAATTCCTTGGGCTCCCACTGAAGGGTGAGCTGTGGTTTACCCATTTCAGTGGGGGAGGGCTGTGGGGCTGGGAAGGTCTTTAAAAAACTCATCAAGGAACGAAGGCATCAGAGGCTCCATCTGTGGCCTTTGCCAAAGCCCTAGCCCCAGCTCCTACACAGCAGAGCTGCTCTGCTCCGTGCATTCCTCTCTCCAAAGACTGCAGCCGATTCTGAGTTAGAAGCATATGCACAAAGCATGGCTTTGAGGGGCCTGCTGTTTCCTGCAGTGACTCACTATTGGTGGGCACTGAATTGCTTCGATTCTCCAAGAAGACTCAGCAAGCATCCTCCACCCTGGCCAACATGCACCCGGAGCCAGATGGGGCTGCCTCCCTGGGCCCTTCAGTGCACTGAGCTGTTCTGTGGAGGGCACCTTTCCCACTAAGCAAGTGGTGGCTCCATTGTGATGTTCCCAAGCCCACACTCTGCTCCATGGGGAACCCACTGGCTATTCCAAAGGGCTGGCTGGATTGCTTCACATTAGCAAGAAGTAAGTTCATTAGCCTGATCTTACAAATGCAGAATCAGACTTAAGCAATTAAGAAACTTGACCAAGGATACACAGCTACTAAGGGATGGGGGGATTCTCAAGCACCTCATGTGGGTCTACCTGACTGCAAAGCCTGTGCTCTTGACCACTCTGCTATGCTGCATCTCTCATGCTCCTGGGGGGCGGCCCACCAGGACCTCAGTCACAGTCACCAGGCGGGCACCAGCCACCTGGAGTCGTGGGGAGGGAAGAGAACTGATTTCTGCTGCTGCTGCTCAGAGGCTGGTGGCTTTGTAAAGTCACATTCCCTCTGTTTCTCGGGTCCCTCCTTTGGGGGAAGGACACTGCAGCTTCGCAACCTCAGTGGAATGAGATCATCTACAACATTCTACCCAGAAGACCATGATGGGCATTAGCAGCTCAGAGAGGACAAGTGTATGGAGTGAGGAGGAAGCAAGGGGAAGGAAATGATTCTCTGGGGGTCTGCTGGGGCCCTGATGCTGCACTGTCTTCCTTCCTCCTGCTGCTCAAAGCTGGCACCCCAACCACGGTACCAGTCAGGATGCCTCCTTGAGGGAGGGGCAGGAGCCAATCATGGGTCAGAAACAACAGGATTCTGTGAGTTCTCAGGGAGTCTTCCTGCTATGGGCCTCCACACAGTTTTCTAACTCTTTTTCCCAAGTCAGCCTGGGCTTTCAGAGCTCCCTTCATTGACTGGGAAGGAGTTGGAGAAGCTTGAGGTGGCCTGGGATGCCCAGGCCTTGAACTTCCTGCTTCGTCACTCCCTGCAGACCCAGGGACCACAGTATTTTCTCGGCCCTGTTCTGGCGAGCCAAGTGGCCTCCCCTCACCCACACCACCCCCACCCCCACCTCATTACAGAACAAAGGAACCTGGCTCTTTCCTTCCAGTCCAGAGAGGGTTCCTAATTGGCTTTCCATTAAAGGGAAAATAGACTACTGTTTCCACCTCCTTATTTATGAGCCTTTCTGGAAGTGCATTTCCATGCACTCTGGGATTACTCACGCCCATTTTGCTTGGCCATATTTTATGATCTGTTTTATTTATTCAGGGCCTCTATTGGGTACTCACATCTGAAACCAATTAAAAACCAAGAAATAGGAAAAACCAAATAAACACCTGGAGATGTCCAAACCCAGTCTTTCTGAAGCCGGCGATTGGGGCACTAGCATGGCATGGCCAACAGTGTAGGCCATAGAGAGTGGAGGGCTCTCTCCTGGAGACACCAGGTGACAAGGCCACACAAGATGGCAGCTCGTCGATCAGAAGACCTCTCATTGACAGGCGTAGGCCGAGTCTGCCCCGTTCCTTGGTTCACTTGGAATCTCCCTGCAGGACAAAGGCATCGCCAGTTTTTGGATCTCCCTCTCTGCCTGGCATGTAGGAGGAACTCGCAACTCTTTGCTCAGCCTTGGTTCTCCTCGCCACCACACTGCTGTGAGCACGTGTGTATACGCACATCACACAAGTTTACACCAGTACGGAGAACCATCAGCTCTACTCCGGAAGGACTCTTACAAGTGAACATGTTTCCCTTTGGATTTCAAAAGAAACTTAAAAATGCCCAGCTTGCTTTTCCCAGAGACCTCCAGCCTCCTCGAGGTGGGGTTGGGTCTCTGGAGAAGAGGGCAGGCCCCAGCCTCTTTTTCAGGGAAGTCTCCACTGTTTCTCACCTCCTTATGGGATGTGCTTAGGAGCCAATGTCCATGGGCAAGTCCCCTGCCTCTTGTTGGTCCATGTAAGATGCAGACAAGCTGCTCATTCTGCCTGTGCTCCCCTCTCCCAACTCCAATCCCCCTCCCTGCCCCACGGCCCACCCCTACCTTGGGGAGCCAAAGGCCCCCTTCTTCCCCTGCAGCTGAGCTGGTGTGTGGACAGTATGGAGAGGAACAGGAGCAAGGGCCACCAGCAGCAGTGTGTTGGCAGCCACACAGATGGTGTAAATGCCAGTGCATTGGGGAACTCTGTAGGGTTTCTGTTGTGATTAAATGATACACATCACATCTCTGATGTTTTTTCCTCTCTAATTTGTAATTTGATTCGTATGTGCACATGTGTACATACATACATACACACACACACACACACACACACACACACACAGGTAAGATGGGCCCCTTTATTCTTAGGGGTAATGCTGCTTACAGATTTATCCCTCCTAGTCTCTCCCTTCCATTAGTAATTTATAGAAAGCCTTCTTTCCTTCCTTCACTCATTTGTTCATGAAGCGAACAATGTGTTGGGTGCTTCTATGTGGCGGGCGCCAGCCACACATGGGATACGATGCTCCTCAAAGCCTCCTCCCCCCACCGCCAGCTCAGCCTTCTCTGAGGATAACACATTTGAGAGGATGTAAAAGCTGCAAAAGCCATCAACTTTTGAGACAGGAGCGGAACGAGGAAACTGACCCAATTCTGCTTGTCCACAAACCACTGCTTCCAAATTTGAGGTCTGTTCTCTTATATCTTGGTCACATTCTGCGATTGGGGAACTGGCACGGCCATGCCAATAATGATGGGGTTTTTTGCTGCTACTAGACAACTGGCCTGAATCTTCCAAATATGAGAAGTAACCTTACCCAATCTCCCTGCCCTCCACTTTCTCCAGCAGCTCTGGGGTCTGGTGATGGTGAGGATTCGGGGAGCAAGTGGGCATGTGAAGGATGGGGGTGAGGACTGGATCCCTCTCAGGGGGCGGTTTAGAGCGTGGCCGGGTCACGTGGGCCGAGTGAAGCTGGATTACTCAGCATGGCAGGGAGAGAAAATCGTAGTATTTCTTCACCATTGCTGCTGGGACCACACTGGCGCCTAGGGAAGGGTAGGGACTCCTTCTTAGGTTAATATTTGTAAGTGCATAAAACAAAATACACAGGATGAAAAGGAAACCAATTATATTAGAATGCTATCAAAATATGTTCTTCTATCATGGTGGATTCATGTATGTGCTGGTTTATAAGTACATTTATATAATAAGACAATGCACTTGAAATATAGGCGGCATTAACTTAGATTTTAGTTTTTTAAAGAGATATCTGTTTAAACAGGCTACTGTTTCTTGGCTTGATCCCAGACAATGTGACCCGTTTTATCTCTGAGAAGGCAACGCACATGTCGAGCTGGGTACTCAAGTGGTTTTTCTTTTCACTTTGATGGTTGATCAGGTTGAAAATCTTGATTCACGAAGATAGACTGTCATCAATGTAGTTCAAAAGTCCACAGCTTGCTCTCCCAGGAAAACGGAATCCTCTAAAGATTTTGGAGTTGGACTCCAGGTGTGGAAATACACAACTTTGCCATTAGGGGCTGAACCACTGGGACAGGACTGCTCAGGAGGTGACAAGTGTGTCTCATGAGGACCTGAGGACAAGGACACCGTGATGTTCTGCAACCTAGAAGCGGTCAGGTCACTAGCACCACGTCAGAGGAGTGCGCCAGGGACAGATGCCATGGGAAGATCCCTGGGTCTCCCAGAGGAACAGTCACAGGCCCCACTAATATCCCTACGCTGCGCTCACAGGTGCAGCCAATACTGAAGTCCAGCTGGAAGCTATAGAACAGCTTGATAACTGCAATGTCCTCTCATCCCATTTCACAGCCCCCTCCCCTCCCAGAACACGTTGGAAGTCCGTGGATGCCAAGTCAAGAACCACTCTTCCAGGAGGAGGAAATGGGGGGCAGAGAGAAAAGTCAGCCAGACGACACGAAGCTAGAAAATCCCTAGCGTCGGGCAGCCCATCCAGCACTCTCAGCCCAGGGAGCACGGGCTTTAATGAGCAAGAGCGTCCTCCTGATGTCTAACCACAGTGACACGGAGCCCTCTGTCCCGGCAAGATCCCCAGCCAAGTCTCCCAACGCTCAGATGTGCTTCGAGTGAGTGGGGTTTGCAGCAGAAATCAAGGAAGGGGCTAAATTTCATACGTGGGTCAGTCGAGGGGGTTGTGAATCCGTCTGTCAATGGGACCCACCCAGCTGCAGTGGGCTCCAGAGCAGGAAAGGAAGGCTCGCCTGTGAATTGGCAGACCCTTCAGGGAAGGCGATGAAGTGCAGGTCAAGTTGATCTCATCTAGATCTCAGGGTCTTGGGGTCCCCTGCAGACATTGGGAGGCACCTAGAAGGCCTTTTGGGTGTGTGTGTGTGTGTGTGTGTGTGTGTTTTAATCCTCACCCGAGGATATTTTTCCATTGATTTTCCGAGAGAGGGAAAGACAGAGAGAAATATCCATGTGAGAGAAGCACATCGATTGGTTGCCTTCTGCACATGCCCCGAGCAGGGCATAGGCCGGGGAGGAGCCTGCCATCGAAGTACATGCCCTTGATCAGAATCAAACCCTGGACTTCGGTCCACAGGCGACGCTCTATCCACTGAGCAAAACTGGCTAGGGCTCACGGGGCCTTTTGCATAGGAGGTCAGTAGCTCTCGGCTCTGATGTTTGGGAGCTGGTGGAGGTGGGGAAGGAGCTGCACTGATAACCCCCACCTTCTCCATTGCTTTTTGCACGGCGCATGACCCTCCCGTGCTGCTTGGGCATTCGGAAGAGAGGCGTGGCCTTACTGGGTTGTGGTGCTTTGTCACCATAGCTCAGGGTTTGGCCCTTTCGGAAATCTGGGTGAGCTGCTGGCTCCTGGCAGTTGCCAGCCTGCACCGCGGTTGCTGCAGAAGCTCTAACGAGAAGCCCACAGCTGAGTCCCCTTGGCCGGCCCCGCCTCCAGCAAGCCCGCCACTTCCCTGCGTGTCTTCCCCATGCTGTGTTGTAGGGTTTTCTCCTAATCTCAACCTCCGTTCCTTTTTCCCATTCTTCTGAATGTCAGAGTCACGACCTTTGTGGTTTATGGGCCACCAGAGACCGAACTAAATGTGTTAGCTCTGAGTCCAAACAAGCAATAGCCGGCCAATTAAATTAATAATCCATATTGTTACCATGTTTAACCACGGCTGTTTCCTCAGCGGTCTGTTTAAATCAGAGCCAAGGCCTGACCTATTAAAATGAATAACTGGAATTATGAGAAACTCCATTTAATAAACACAGCGAGGAACGCAGCACAATTGGGCATGAAATATTTATTACCACTTGAAGCAGAGAGCTGTTGGGGGCTTTAAGATGAGATTAATGAATGCGTTTTAATTTCTGGCTCACAGGGTGGGAGGTGGGCCTGGAACCCAAGGCCCGTGGGCAGATTCCTGGGAAAATCCTCTCGCGTTGCGTTCCCACACTGTGCTGGGCCTCCGCCAATCGGCTGTAAGAGCAGGAAGGTAGGCATCTGGTCACTGTCTTCTTGGGGACCTAGTACTTGCTCAGTAAATGCTCGCAGGGTGGGTGGGTGGATGGATGGGTGGGCGGATGAATAGACAGACGGACTAGTGATGGATGAAATGTTTCGACACCTTAGTATCTACATTTCGATGATATAGGACAGATAAAACACGTAGCACAGTGCCTGACACATTCTCAATCCTCAGTAGACGGCAATTGTCATTATATGTAATTAGCAGAGCAAAGCCTGGTTAATTTACTAGAAAATCAACGCTCACATTCAGCACCTCCTCGAGGTTCCCAGGGCTGCCCCGGGCCCTGACCTCCATCCACCCTGTCACCCATTTCTCTTCATGTGCGCTTGCGAGTCTATTTTAGATGGGATGTTTTCGTTGGACTATTTTTTGACTTTTCTCAAAACAAATTGCTCCTTTCCCTTTTCTCCAAAGTTCAATGTCTTATTCCAACATTGGCCCCGACATGCCCCGTATTCCCCGGTAGAGCTGTATTTCAACGGAGTCTGTCCCCTTTTCCCAGCCGTCAGCTCTGAGCTTATGATAACGGGTTTAGGAAATGCGGTTGCTGTAATGACAGCCCTCAGAGGGTCCTGTAAGCGGGATGGTTATCGGGGCTCTATGAACGAGACAGGAGAGCCCCACGTGGAAAAGAAGGGCTCCTCTCCTGCCGGGGCCTGCTTTCCCGGGAAGGGGATGGCAGCCGGCCGAGCCATAGGCTGACACTGTGAGGGTGGGGAGTGAAAGGTGGGGCCATGGGAGGCCTAGCCTTGGTTTCCCCTTTGAGAACCAGGGTCTCCTGGCGACCACAGAAGTGCCCCTCCGGTCCAGTCACCGCATCCCCAAGGCCAACATTTAATATATTCGTGAATGCGAGGCAGGCAAGTGCAGTCTTATTTTGAACTGGGAGAATCTTGAAACTGGAAACAGAAAAAGAGGATTGAGCCGAATGAAGGAGGGCAGATGTCTGGTGTTTGGGATGATGTTGGCTATTTTCTCTTTCAATGAGGAAGGGGTGGTTCTAACCTTATAGAAGCTTGATGGGGCCTGCCATTGCATTCAAAAGCCAAGAATGGACCCAAACAGGGGTGTCAAAAAGACATAGGACCAACCTGGCCTGGCCAAAGGTAGGGAAATTTGAGTATAAAATAACAATGACTGTATCGAATCAAAACATATATGTTCAAATCCATGAGTTCATAATGATACTTTAAAAGAAAAACTCATACATTTTGGAAGAAGCTAGGGAGCGAATCTGTTTTTCTGAAAACTGGCAAGTTAAAGAAGAATTGAGTCTTTGCCTGCCTTTCTAGCCGGAATTACCTTTCAGAATAACTGACAGAAGGTTCTTATTTATAGAAGATGTTCAGCCAATCAATGCAAAAGAATGACAGAATTAGAGTATCACCTGTTACAACCCCTGATGAAATAACGATCCAGGCAGTGGCCAGCAACGGCACCTGGGATCACTCAGTGACAGGCTGATGGGAGCCCTGCTAGTGAAGGGGTCAGGCTGAGAGCGCTGAGGTAATGAACCCCTCCTGTCAAGGAGGACAACGTAGCTCTGTGGTCGGCAAACCGCGGCTCTCGAGCCACATGCGGCTCTTTGGCCCCTTGAGTGTGGCTCTTCCACAAAATACCGCGTCCGGGCCCGCATGTACAGTGCGATTGAAACTTCGTGGCTCATGCGCAGAAGTCAGTATTTTGTGGAAGAGCCGGTATTTTGTGGAAGAGCCACACTCAAGGGGCCAAAGAGCCATGTGGCTCTCGAGCCGCGGTTTGACGAGCCGCAGTTTGCCGACCACTGATGTAGCTCTATTTGTGAAAGTCAGGCCCAACATCAAGCCTGAATTGGATCCTGCTTCTAGTTCTAATGACCTACTTACAGAAAGTGTAGGGGACAGGGGAACATGTTAAGCAGGACCCTGGTCATGGTCAACACGATCCAGAATGTGGGAAACTACAACAACCCAGTTTTTTCAACAAATAAAAGTTCAAGAAAAAGAAAAGTGGGAGGAGGAATCTATTGATTAAAAAAAAACAAAAAAACTTAAAAATCAGACACAAAAGGTCGCTTACAGGGTTCCTTTATATAAAATATCCAGAATAGGCCCTAGCTGATTTTGCTCAGTGGGTAGAGCATTGGCCTGTGGACTAAAGGGTCCCGGGTTTGATTTTGGTCAAGGGTACATGCCTGGGTTGTGGGCTCGATCCCCAGGAGGAAGTGTGTAGGAGGCAGCCAACCAATGATTCTCTCTCATCATTGATGTTTCTATCTCCCTCTCCCTTCCTCTCTGAGGGCAATAAAAATATATTTTTAAAAAATACATCCAGAAAGGAAAATGCATAGAGACAGGATGTAGATTCATGATTGCCAGGGGCTGGGGGGAGGGAGGAATCCTATATTATAAAAGGCTAATATGCAAATTGTCCTCTTGACTGGGAGTTCTACCAGGGGGTGGGGGCGGCTGGCCAACCGCCCACAGCCCCTCCCCCCCACAGGCCAGACCCCACACGTGCACGAATTTGTGCACCGGGCCTCTAATGGGGAATAATGACTTAAGAGCACAGGGAATTCTTCTGGAGTGGTGAGGAAGTTTTGAGGCTAGAGAGAGGAGGCAGTTGTCCAACATTGTGAATCCACCAATGCTAGTGAATTATACACTTAAAAATGCTTAGTTGTATGATGTGTGAATTTTACTTCAATTAAAAAAAAGAGAGACTTAAGAGGCATATCAATCACATATAAGTGTGTGGACATTGTTTGGATCCTCATTCAAATAAACCAACTATTAAGAAAAGGACCATGAATAATCAGAGATATCTGAACACTGGATATTTGCTGGTATTTTCACAAATTATTGTTATTTTTAAGTTTGATCATATCATGGTCATGTCATTACAAAATAATCCTTTTATACTTAAAATGTCTACTGAAAATGTATAACTGACATTATTTCTGGGATTTGTTTTAGAGTAATTCGGTGTATATGTCAATGTGAAGGAGGAGAAGATGTAAGTGAAACAAGATTGGTCATGTTTTGATAAATGTTGAAGTTGGCTGTTGACTACATATGGATTATCTCTCCTTTTGTTATTTTTTTTAAATTTCCATACAAGAGTTCAAAAATAAATCTACAATGTTGGCCAACCAACATTTACAAAATAGTTAACCTCCCTAGTGATCAAAGAAATGCAAATTAAAATGACAAGGAACAACTCTCAACCTATCAGATTGGCAAAGGTGCTGAGAATGTTAATATTCACTCTGGCAAGGAGGGAGGTGACAGGCACCCGTGCCTGCCTGGTGTGTTTGGCATGGCCTTGGTGTCACCTTACTAGAAAGCATTTTGGCAATAGGAGTAAAAAGCCTTAAATCTGTGTGTGCCCTTGCCCCAGAAATTCTACTTCTAGTATATTATCCAGAGAAAATGATCCAACAAGGGCACAAGATATCTGGTCCAAAATGTTTACTATAGTATAATTATAATAGCAAAAGGATTTAAAATAGACTAACTACTAAAATAGACTAATGGCTTGAAGACGAAGGAATATCCACATATGGATACTTGCAGAGTCATTACTAACAATGATGCAGCTGTGTATTTAATTAGCATAGAACGATGTGTCAGAGATATATCAAGAATGGAGAAAAATCAAGTTCAAAGGCTATAGATGGTAAGATACTTTTTTTAGTTTTTTAAAATATGGAAGGAAAACTGTTAACAATGATTATCTCTGGATGGTGAGAACATGATTTTTTTTTATTTTTTATTTTTTATTTTTTATTTTGCTTTTCTTCTGCGTAACTTTATTTTTTCCTTCATCTAAATAAGTTTTGAGTCGTTTGGGAATTCTACGTAATGAATTCCTTTGTAATTAAAATAGCCTTTGCCTAATGAATTGACATATCAGGAATTCAGTTGGGCTCTGGATGAAACAAGTTTGGCTGTGAGTTGACAGCCCTTGAAGCTGGGTGACTGGGTACCTGGGGGTTCCTTTTGCTTTGTTTTCTACTCGGTATGTGTCTGGAATTTTTCATCCTGAAGTTCTGGGGTTTTAATCATCTCTTTCAGTACAAAATGGCATCTTGTCATCTTTGGTCTCAGCCCCTGTCTCATTCAGGAGAGGTCACATAGAGCCAGCATTATGCTCAGAGACACTAATACTGTCTAATATTTTGATTATTAAAACGGCCCACCTCTCCTGTGGTCATAAAGGCATTAAGTAGGAAATAATCCTCTTGTGAGATTCCCGCCCCCGCCCCTGCCCCCACCCCACCTCCGCCACCTTTTCTACCTCCACAAGCTGCCTGGGGCCAGGGGTACAGATTTCAGCCAAGAGCCTATTGGCCCATACAAATAAACTCACAGCCTTTGCACCTTCATCAGTCTGATTCCTGCGTCACCCTATCTGCAATGGCCTGTCATTGTGCCCTCGTGCATCAGGCCATCTCTCTCTCTCAGAGGAAGGAAGTAGGAAGAGGGGAGTGGTTTTGACATTCCCAGCCTAAAGACTGGTTCTTCTCACTTGGCTACTGCCCGGTGCTTTCTCACCCAGGCATGTTACACAAAATTTAACAATGAGTGGCCTTCTGGCTAGTCTCCCTGGAAAGTGGGTCCTTTTCTCCCACTTTGAGTCACTTGGAGATTATTGATAACAGTGGTCAGCAAACCATAGCCCATAGGCCAAACCTGATCCACCATCAATTTTCATATGGCCCACAAGCCAAGAATGGTTTTTAAGTTTTAAATAATTGGAAAAACTCAAAAGAATAATATTTTGGGACACATAAAAATTAAATTCAAATTTCAGTGTCTATAAATAAGCCACTCTTGTTTGTTTACATATCGCCTATGTCTGATTTCCCCCTACGGTGACAGAGATGAGTACTTGAAGTAGAGATCGTATGGCCCAGGAAGACTGAAATATTTACTGTCTGGCCCTTTTGGGAAAATGTTTGCTGACCTCTGGTCTATAGGCTGAAGGTTCTCCTAACTACTCTTTTTTTTAAATATATATGTGTATTGATTTCAGAGAGGAAGGGAGAGAGAGAGAGAGAGAGAGAGAGAGAGAGAGAGAGAGAGAGAGATAGTAACATCAATGAGAGAAAAATAATTGATTGGCTGCCTCCTGCACACCCCACTCTGGGGACTGAGCCCACAACCCCGGCATGTGCCCTGATGGGGTCTAACCACTTTTGTGATTCCCTCTTGTCTCATAGAGCTGAACTGCAATGCCATACATTGCCAGTAGGTGATGCTGTCCTCCACACATCAGCCTGAAACCAGCCAGATTGGAGGCTTCTGGATTTAGAACATTCATTTGCCCATTCAACAAAGATTTAATGAATGCCAACTTTGTGCAACACCCAGTTTAAGTTCTGGATTTACAGCAGCACCCAAAACAAGCGAGAATCTCTGCTTTCTTGGAGTTGAGGTTCTGCTGAAGAAAGATGGCCACAGACAAGATGAATAATAGTACCCCGTATGTTGAGTGGCAGTTAAATGCTATAGAGAAAAACAGATAGGGGATACGGAGGATCAGGGAAGGCGAGAGTAGCCATTTTAAATTGGGTTAGGAAAGACTCCATTATCAAGGTAACATTTAAGTCAAGAAGGAGGCGAGAGAGCTTTCTCTAATATCCCCTTCCATAGCCAGGTGCATTGTCAGGACTAGGCAATTAACACCGGCGTGATGCTGTTAACTAAACTGCAGGCTTATTTCGATTTCCCCAGTTTCCCCACGAATGGCCTTTCCTCTGTCCCAGGATCCAGGATCCCACGTGACATTTAGCCATCATGTCCCCTTAGTCCCCTCCAATCTGCGACCGTTTCTCAATCTTTCCTCCGCTTTCATGACTTTGATACCTTTAAAGAGCAGTGCTCGGTGTTTTTGTAGAATGCCCCTCCATCTGGGGTTGACTGATGTTCTCTCCTGACTAAACTGAGGTTAGAGAGATGATGTGTCTTTTTTTATTGCCTCGTATCAGAGGCACATGGCATCAATCTGTCTTATTACTCGTGATGTTAACTTTGACATTAACCTCAGTTAACGTGATGTTTGTGAGGTTTCTCTGCTCTAAAGTTAATGCATTTTCCTTTCCATTCTCTGTTCCTTAGAGTCAGTCCGGCCCACATTTAAAGTCAGGACAATTGAGCTTCTCGAGGGAGAAACTCCTGAGCTTTGAAAAATACGCAGCACACTCGGGCCGGGCTGCAGGAGCAGGGAGGGCCTCGGGCCTGCCCACTGACTTGCTGGTGAACTTGGATGAGTCACTCTGGCTCTCAGAGCTGGGATTCCCCTCCCTCTTGTAAAATCCGTGATGGCATGCCTGCCCCACAGCGGTCTCCAGGAGCCTCAGGAGGGTGACGCTTTGAGCTGCTGGAGTATAGATCTGAGAGGGGACAAAGGGTGCTTGTTCATAAAAGCTGGGGTCCTCTTCCTTGTCTGTAAGCATTTCCTAACCCTGATGCCCACCACCCCTACAGCCAGAGCACCCCCTAAAAGTGATGAGGCCATCGCTATTTTTAGACAATGGCCTCATGTTATTAACATGCTAACAAGGGCTTGCTGTACAAGGAAATCCTTCAGGGAAATATTTTTGTAAAGTGGAGCATTATTCAGTAAAGTGAATACGGTCCCTGAATTAGCCTTTTGGTATCAAGTCACCTGTCACTTGTTGGATTCGATTTCACCCAGGATGGCCAGGAATTCCTTCCAAAGTACACACCGTCTTCGTGCAAATGCTTTCGAACAGACAGATGTTTTCTACATTGATGATGATGAATTACCTTAAGATTGTCAATTAGAGTAGTTATTTCAGTCCCTTGGAGGTTGACTTTGCTGGTGGAGAATCCTGGCCAACCCGTATTTCTGACACTTGACAGTAGGGAGAACTCACCCCCCCAAAGGATTGCTGTTTGGTGCTTTTAGTTGTGATGTGTGTGTGTGTAGGGGACGGGAAGGGGGGGAGAGTACTGTGTTTTTCTGGGGAAGGTGTATCTACTGGAACTGGATGACTTTTCCCATTTCTTTGGAAACCACACCATTCTACCTGGGCCACCAGGACTGGGCACACAGGCTCTGCCCTGCACAACTCAAGGACATCCTTCACATGGGCTCTGGTGCCAATGGCGCCCCCTGGAGCTCAGCAACCCGGCAGCCCTGTCTGCCACACAGAGAGCATTGCCAAACTCACCAGTCACGCACCCAGGGCCCAGTGCTCTGATGGGCCTAGAGCAGGGGGATGTAGAGCAGGAACGCCATTGGGCCAAGACTTTGATGTTATCTCCCAAAGCAGCTCCACCATCACTGAGGTTCTGAAACAAGATGAAAGAAGTCCTTCATCCTGCACCTTTTCCTTGTGGCCATGACGACCAGACAGCCCAGGTGATACTTAATAACACACCTTGTACATCCTCCGTGGTCTTGAGAATGGGACACTTACCTGGGTCATGTTGGGGGAAGGGTGTCAAGTGTTGCTTTGTCAAACGTAAAGAGTTAAAATAGACACGAATTGCTGGTACCCTTTTGGCATTTCTTCATTTTATCTATAAAGAACCTCAAAAATGGAAGTCACTCTCAGAAAGGCTCAGGCCAAAAGCCAGCCTCACTATCCCAGGCTTCTTGCTCTGCATAGTCAACTATGCTCTACTCTCTCTGCTCATACAGGGGGCCTGGCCTTTAGGAGATCCTCAGTGCGTCCCTTCTGCTTCCTACCCTCCCCCTCTCCTCTGCCAGGTGAGGACCCCCAGGGGGGACCCAGGCCCCACCCCCCCAGCTTCAGTGCTTTCTATTTATATGGGAAATGGCTTGCATTTTCCTAGTTAGTGGCAGATCTGCCTTTTGATGTTAATGAGTTTGTGAACCCAACAAAAACATAAAAGACGAGGCTCTTCCAAAGAGAGAAAATAGAAAACCAAGTGCCATCCAAAATGGGCCGGGCTGGAAATCCGCCTTAACGCTCCCAGCCCCTTCCTTCCTCTGTCTTCCCAACTGAAAAAAGATAAAATGCCGTCCTGGTGAATATCCTGCCAACCCAAACCCAGCTGACTGGTCTGGACAAAGAAAATGAGGAAGTTGGCTTGATCAACGTGGGCACCGCTCCGCCTTCAATCTCTCCCACCCCTTAGCCCTCTTGTAGAGAAGACAGGTTTCTCACACATCGGTGATGCTCCCTCACTCGTTTTCAAATAGCCCCTCGCATCCTGGTGCAGATCTTAGCTGCCTCCTAATAGCCCACTTTAGGACACGGATGTTCTGATCTGATATTATGAGATGGAAAGTGGCCGCTTTCTAATCTAGAGAGAGGCAGGGCATTTGTAACAGCTAGAATCAAAGGCCTGGGCTCTTCTGTTCCTAATTATCAATAGTGTTTTATAATCTTATTAATATTGATACTCAGTATACTGAAGATCTGTGAAGGCGTAATGTATGTGGAAGATAATTAACAAGATCCGAGGCAGATCAATCGCCTATTTGACAGCCAACGGTGTGTGGCTTATAAATTATACATATTCTAGGTATTGCTCAAAATGTTTAAAGTTTCCGTCCAGTCCTCCGGTACCAGCGCTGGGGGAAGGCATGAACCTGAAGGTACGGTCCCCAGCCTATTGGAGCCTCTTGTGCACACCCAGGACTCGCTCTTACTCACAAATCAAAGCCTTCCATTAACCGCCCAGATCCACGTGCGGCGTAAAGACACCTCTCCTCCTTGTAAAGTGCGGAAAAACAAAAGGTGAAATCTTGTAAAAGAGATGATTAACAAAAGGAAGGAAACTCGCCTTTTGATTTCTGGAAGAAGGTAACAGTTGGATGTCTCAAACGGCAGCACTGGTCTTTCCCGCTGGCGACCGTCCATAACGGGGGAGGCGTCTGGTTGCAGTAAATACAAGAATAACCCCAATTAAGGTGTCTATTTGGGGACATTTAAGAGCTTAGTATCGCCTGTCAAGTACAGCGTGTGTGCATATGTGTGCACACGTGTGCATGCGTGTGTGTATGTTTGCACATTTGTATTGTGAGGGCAGTGGACATTATTTTTTCTCGCAGATGGCATCCCTTTAGGGACACCCCCTCCTCCATTCTACAATAATCCCATTCAGTCCACAGGGTTCAGATGGGGCTGACCCTACCCTGGCCCCATGGGCAGGCACATGACCCAAACTGGCCAATCAGAGCCCTGCTCATGATTTATTCTTTAGAGCCATTGGAAAGGACTGTGTAATTTCCCACAGGCATCTTAAGCAGAAGGGTAGGAGCCTTGGACTGCTGACAGTCACTTTGCCACAAGGTCTGGGAAGAAGCAAGCCAGAGGGAAGCACAACCAAGCCACGAAGGGAACTGAGTCCTGCTGGTTATGACCTGAACCCCTGGACCCAGCTATACCTGAAGTTCACACTTGGATCACAATTATCTGAGCCAATCATGACTTCCCTTTGCTGCTCAAGGCAGTCGGCATTTGGTTTCTATCACTTCACTGATGAAATCCTAGCTAACACAAGAGATTAAGGCAAGATTTGGGGCCCCTCTTCTCCTCTTCACATTGCAGGTGAGAAAGCTAAGCACGACACTGGGGTTCAATAAGTAAGGATGAACCATGAAAAACTAGGGTTCGGCAGGTTTATCAAGGCAGCAGGCCTTGATGAGGACACTTTAACCTGGTGCCGACCCTTTCAGAACCTCTTAGTGTCCATCAGATGTAACTGGGGAGACCGTGGCATTCTACTACAGAGCCTACAGCCCCTGTCAGAGGCTGTTGGGGTCCCAGAGAGCCTGCAAAGCAAACAGTGTTGAGCTTGGACCACGGATTTCACAGCTCCGAAGGGATCTGGCTCCAGGAGCCCAGACACAACTAAAGGTCATTGAGAGGACACTGAGTGATGTTGGGAGACCCCATACATTGTGGTGTCAGGTTCCCAGAGGACGGCCATGATAATACAGTGAAGCCTCATCATAGTTGCTAGCCAGGTTCCAAGAGCAACGTTAAGGTCATAGCCACAGATAGAGGAGAGAGTGCTGCTAGCCTCCCAGCCCTTGACACAGTTTAGAAAAGGCACCCACTTTGAGTGGACGAGTTAGAAAAATGGTGCCTCCCTGATCAGAAGAGTCAGCAGCAGAGCACAGGGCTTGGAAAGAGAGCTCGGGCAGGATTTTCACCTCGTGTCCCAGGGTGTGCACACTGGACAACGGGATGTGGCTGCACTGAGCAGAGACTACTCCATCTATTGGCTGCTCTTCCTGTCGCCTGTAGCACATCCTTGGGATGCTCAGGGTGACGGGGCTGCTTTCAAACGTGTCCATGTACTTTGCTTCCCCAGCCAACTTTAATGCTTACAGTGAGTTTACCAGGTTTGTACCCACTACAGTGCAATCCTCTAACTTAATTTAAAAAGTGTGGTAACTAGTGCAATGGAAGTAAGGAAAAAGTGTATTGTGGTGTCTATGAAAACTAAATGAATGCTTTGGAAAGATGAAGGCAAATTGCTAAAAAAAAAAAAAAGTCTTTAAAAATTAAGAAATATTTTGATGGAAATGCATGGTGTTTTGTTGTGGTTGTTTTATTTTTTTAATCCTCACCCAAGGAGTAAGGATATTTTTTCCATTGATTTTTAGAGAGAGTGGAGGGGAGTGGGGGAGAGAGAGAGAGAAACATCAAGATGTGAGAGAGGCATATCGATTGGTTGTCTCCCACTTGACCCACAACCAGGGCCAGGGATTGTACCTACAACCGAAGTATGTGCCCTTGACTAGGAATCAAACCCACAACCCTTCAGTCCTCAGACTGACACTCTAACCACTGAGCAAAACCAGCCGGGGCTGGAAATGCATGGTTTTATACAGCTGTGTAAAAATGTATGCAATTCTTAAAAAAACAAACAAACATTGAATTGTGCACTGTAACTAGAGTCCATTTATTAGATGTGAATTACTTCTCCATAAAATTGATAAGAAAAATATTAAGTGCCAGTGAGATGATATGAAAGAGCAGGAGAAAGATAACAGAAAATTCCTCCAAGAGTCTTGCGTTCTGATTGTTCGGCAAGTGTCTTTGAGAGCTCGCTGTAGGATCTTCATGTGTAGAAGCGCACAACTGGAAGCTATGAATGGTGTGCGGTTGGCTTAGGCAAGAAAGAGAAGCCAGAGCTGCCAAGAGCGGGCCTAGACCCTGAGAAAAACCTTGGTTCTACATCAAAAGGTTGGCAAAGAAAATGCACATTTATTATGTTGAAATTTTTCAAAGTATTTCAACTGTGTATGTATTGTTTTAGAACAATTCCCCATGTTAGCTGACTTTCTTGTGATCAACTACCAACTTCTGGCCAGATCTTACAGCAAGGCTTCCACAGTGGTCTTCTCACCCTGAAGATCGTCAAAACAATCCTCAAAGTATGCAGTGCTGCCATCTTTCAATAAATTCGGCACAATCTGTATTTTCTCCTTCCCCCAAAGGTGAGATGCTGGCACTGTGCCTCTAACCAATCGCAGGCACACCCAGTGAGATGCCATCAGCCATACTGCTTAAGCTGTACACTGTCTCTGTCTTTCTCTCTCTCTGTTGCTGAGTCCTTACAACTTAACTAGAGGCCTGGTGCACGAAATTCGTGCACTTGAGGTGGGAGGTCCCTCAGCCTGGCCTGTGCCCTCTCGCAGTCCAGGAGCCCTTGGAGGATGTCCAACTGACAGCTTAGGCCCGCCGGGCTTCTGGCTGAGTGGCACTCCTCCTGTGGGAGTGCACTGACCACCAGGGGCAGCTCCTGTGTTGAGCGTCTGCCCCCTGGTGGTCAGTGCATGTCATAGCGACCGGTCGTTCTGCCATTCGGTCTATTTGCATATTAGCCTTTTATTATATAGGATTGTTTGTATAACTGGAATCCACCACATATTCTCTTGTTTACAGCACTAATTCTTTTTTTTAAAATATATTTTTATTGCCCTAGCCAGTTTGACTCAGTGGATAGAGCATTGGCCTATGGACTGAAGGGTCCCAGGTTCGATTCTGGTCAAGGGCACATGCCCGGGTTGCGAGCTTGGTCCTCAGTAGGGAGCATGCAGGAGGCAGCCCATCAAGAATTCTCTCTCATCATTGATGTTTCTATCTCTCTCTCCCTCTCCCTTCCTGGATGAAATCAATAAAAATATATTTAAAAATGCGTGCAGGTCTGCCCTTACTTCTGTGAGGCTTGTGATCTAGCCTTGTCCGACAGGTGGTGCTGGCCCATCGTGCGGAACTGGTTCAAACCCATGTGTAAAATCGTGTCCATGTCCCTCACGTATGCTCACCCTGGGGAATGGTTGAGGGCGACACAGACCTATAGCCCTTGACCCTGGAGAACTAGTCATCGGTGCTATCAGCGGCAGCACTGTCATTATTATCAGGAGTACAGTGCAATCGATGGGACTTTGACGTCTTTAAAACCCCAGGCATTTATAAAGCAATTATGGGTTCCAAAGCTCTTTCACATTCTTTACCTCACCACAAACCTACAGGGCAAGGAGGACAAGCATCCCTCATCCGCCTATTTTACAGATGAGAAACCTGAGCTCGGCGAGGTTAAACCTAGGACATTCCCCCAGTAAGACAGCTAGCTGCTGGCCGTTCTGCATTGGCCTGTGCCTGAAGGGTTTCTCAAATTCTCAAGTCCCTTTTCTCCCAATTCTTATCTTTTCCCTGCCATCCCTCCACCTTATTTGCCTTCAGGGCCAACCACTTAGAAGTACAAGGATGAAGTTGTTGCCACCCGTGTGCCAGGCAGCGTGGAAAGCACTCAGTGTGGACCAGCTCGTGAACTCTCCCAGGCCAGAGGGAGACCTCTATCGTCTCCAGCTTACAGACCGGGAACCAGGCTTATGAAGGTAGAGTTGACTTTTTCCAGGTCACCCCAAGAGTAAGGAAGTAGCAGAGAAAACTGAAGGCCCTGGTCAGTGTGATTCACACTAACTGGAGCACCTCTGCACTGGGAACCACCCAAGGCTGTATCCTCTGGACCTACAGCTCCTTGGGAGGGAGGGGACCCAGCGAGCCTTGGTCCCCAAAGTGCTGGACTAAGTGGATGGTCAGTGTCCCAGCCGAGGGAGCCCTGCCCTTGCCTGTGAGGGGTGAATATCCACTGTCATTGGCAGCTCGGGGAAGGAGGACTGGCTGATGCTATGAATTATGCCTGGTCCGGGGCTAAGCCTGCACCGAGCATTGAAGGAAGAAGATGCTTCCAGTGGGAGAGTGGCAGTCCTGTGGGTCACTCGCCTCTCACTTAACTCTTTTCCTGCTGCCTCAGCCCAGGTGACAAGGGTTTGGGCCTGGAGTTCAGTTCTGCGTGTCTCTGCCAGGGTTTGCGTTGGGCAAGCAACCGCTGGACTTCCACTCCGCGATGCCTCAACCCCTCTGCCTGGCCAGCTCGCCTGGGCGGTTCCATTCATTTCAGGCCTCATTAGAGCCCGCCGCTCGGATTTACACTGATGTAAATCAGGTCATTAGCGACTCACAGTTTGGCCAGGAGGCGTGGCCAAAAGGGGATTTGAGGGCGGAACTTAAGGAGGCAGGGAGCAAACTTTGAGCCCAACTTAATGTTTAACCTCTTTGACAATGGGATTGCGAGCCTTCCCCACCCTTAGCCCAGGCGGCTGCTCTGGTGAAAGAGTCGATAAATACACGTAGAAAACAGACGGGGCCGGGTGGGAGGAAACGATGGCTAAATTTTCCATCAGATGCTGGAGGAGCCAGCCTGGGCCGAATAGGAAGCAACTTTGACAGAGAAAGGCTTTGGCGAGCCCCCACTTCACCCACCCTTTGTCTAGAAGAGAAGCCCTGAATGCCTCCTAACACTGTTGAATCAGGCTTCGAGGAGGGGAAATGGAAGGGAAGATAATCCCAGGGGAGGGAAGGGAGAGAGAGAGAGAGAGAGAGAGAGAGAGAGAGAGAGAGAGACCCATTACCCATTTCTGGTGAATAATTAACAACAAATGTCTCCCTCAAAAAAAAAAAAGTGCCCTGCAGAACTTTCAACTTCTCTAATTTGGAAAGTCAAAAGTTCAACTAGGCGCCAGGGTGCTGATGACAAGACCCGGTCCCAGCCCACTCATGTCACCCAGCTGCAGCCATCGCCTTCTGGGGAAGACAGCAGTGTCTGGTGGTAAAGGGTGGAGGCCTCAAGCCTGCTCTCGGGGTTGCAGGCAAGGAGGTAGGACTCTGGTCTCCTATCTTGGGTGTTGAGGATCCCTCCACCGACTCCACAAAACCACCGTATGGGTTCTAAGGCCAGTCTCAAATCAAGACATCAGAAGCATCCGTTTTGGAGTCAAACCTGGGTTTTCATTTCGGCTTGGTCGTTGCCTGCTGTGCAACCTTGCACAAGTTACTTAACTTCTCTGAGCCAGTTTACTGAGCTGTGGAATGGAACCAGCAAAACTGCTTTTGCAGAGTTGATGCCAGGATTAGACACAGTATATGTCAGGGGCCAGCAAACTATGGCCGAGGGACCAAATCTAGCTGCTACCTGTTCTTTTAAATAAAGTTTTATTGGAAAGCAGCTGCACCTATTTAATTACTTATAGTCGATGGCTGCTTTCATGCTCCAAGGGCCCACTTGAGTAATTGCAGTGGTGACTGTATGGCCTACAAAGCCTGAGATGTTCGCTCTAACCCTCTGCAGAAAAGTGTTCTGCCCCTGGTACATGTAAAGGATGCAGGCTGGTGCTTCGTAAACGTTGTACATGCAGCAGAGGTGGAAGTTAATATCTTTAGTATCATCCCCAGGCACTCAGGCTGGTCCTTCATTTTCAGAAGTGTGGGTCTTGCTTCTCTTGCATATTTCTCTCTTCTTAACCCCTGCACGCCACTCGCACTCTAAGTGCTGGTAATTACACTGGGGACGGGGGTCTTTCCTTATGTTGTTGGGCACAGCACCTGTCATTCTTGTTGGGACCGAGTCACTTGACCCTGGCACCAGGAAGAAGAAACCACAGAGACAGGTAAGAGCAGAGCAGGCCTCGGAGGCAGAGCTGCGGATTCAGGGTGGCCAGGCGGGATTCAGGGTGGCCAGGCTGGACTTGGGAGCCAGTGTTTGCTTTGGGACGAGGGACAATAAAGAAAGAAGGAAGCCACCCAGTTCTTCTAGGGGTGGGGAACCTTAACATCATTCATGGACCAAACAGAATTATCAACTGAAAAGTTAGCCTGCTATGTTGGTCAAACAATTAACTCACCCCTAATACCTTGGCAGGGCCAGACCAAATGATTTCGCGTGCCTATTACCGCCTATTACCGCCGGCTGGCCAATCAAGGAGCAGTGGGCTGTGGAAAGCTAGGGCAGACCCCTCCCTGCAGAAGAGCAGGACAAGTACAGAGCCAGCGCCATATTTAGCAAATCCCTATGAAGTCAACTAAAGCAACCATTGAATTTGGCCCACTGAGAAAGATCCTCTCCATAAACATTGGGTGATTAATCATATCTCCTTTCCTTTGCACAGTGTGCCCGTGTCGCCGGGGGCATCTCACTTAATTCTCAGGGCGCTGCTGGAGGTAAGCATTGCCCCTGATTCACACTCTTGAGAAAACCGAGGCTCGTGGCCTTGAGAGATCATCTCTGGTCTCCAGGACCGAGCAACAAGATTCAAGCGTCAAAGGCTTGCGGCCGCCTGTCTTCCTTTCAGCCTGCTTTCTGCGGTGTGTGTGCACTGGCCTCAAGGGCATGAATCATTCTCCCCCAGTAGCAACAGGAATTTGAAGAGTAGCCTCGCCAGCCTGGCCCACAAATACCTCCAGGCTGCTCCTCTGGCCCCGTTTGGCCTCCTTCTGACCTTTCTCCGGCGGCCCTGCCTGGAAGAATCTCAAGACACAGAGGGTAGCCCAGAGAAAGCCTCCTGCTGGACAAGCCACAAGGGGTGTTTCCACTGCAGTAGGTTTGCAAGGCCCACACACCTGTCCAGTTATCCCAGCTAGAGGTGCCAAGTCCCTGGGCCCTAACCACTGGCCGCTGGCTCCATGACTGAACCCCAGCCATGTGCCAGGCATTATGTTACCAGCTTTGCACGTGCTAGTGCAGCGGCTCTTAAAGCCCAAAGACCCTCTCGGGGATCTGGGAAGTCAAAACTATTTTATAATATTTTCATAATGTCATTAAGGAATCATTTGCTTTTTTTTTTTTTCGCTCTCATGCTGTCTTACGTACATGATAGAATGTTCCAGAAGCAACATGCTATGTGATGATGTCATCACTCTGATGGCCAATGGGATGCGTTTTCTAGAATTTTCTCAAGGGAGGTCTATGGGGTGCTCAGTCAGTTTTAAGAGTGCAGAGGGGTCCTGAGATCAGAACATTTGAGACTGGCTGTACTACTGTGATCTTTTTACATCCTGACAACAACCCTATGCGGTAGGTACCATCATCTCTAGTTTACAGATGAGGAAACCGAAACGCCAACTGGTAAAGTTACTTGCCCTAGGCCAGTGATGGCGAACCTTTTGAGCTTCAGCGTTTTGAAAAACCCTAATTTAACTCTGGTGCCGTGTCACATATAGAAATTTTTTGATATTTGCAACCATAGTAAAACAAAGACTTATATTTTTGATATTTATTTTATATATTTAAATGCCATTTAACAAAGAAAAATCAACCAAAAAAATGAGTTCGCGTGTCACCTCTGACACGCGTGTCATAGGTTCGCCATCACTGCCCTAGGCCACACAGGAAGGAAGCACTGGGCAGGGATCAGAAGCTGGTTCTGTGTAGGGCCAACGACAGCTCCTCTGGTCCTTGCAGAATCCCTCTCCCCCGCTGTCATCAGATCCCACTCTGGAGGTAGAGATCACAACTCAGGGTGCCTGAGTAGCTTATCTGTCTGGCTCCTTCCCTTCTGAGAAAGCAGGAAATGCCAGACACGTTGGGCCTGTTTTCTGCTCATTCAAACAAGACCAGGGGAGTGGCCCCTGGGAGGTCCCTGAGGTCCTTTCTAGCGAGGATCACCCAGGCACAGAACTCAGACTGCCATCCTCTGAGGACAGGCGAGGGCTGATGACAGAGGGCCAGGCGGGACAGGCAAGGAGGTCATGAGATCTGCCGTATCTGCCTATTGCCTTTCCTCTGAGTTCAACTTGCCCTATTTTAAAATTTGGATCCAGAGTCAGATTTCAATCCAGTGGCTTTGCCAAGAAGAAATTACTTTTTTTTTTTTTTAATCAAAACAAAACAAAACCTTTTCACCGCTGAAAGGTTGGCTCAGCCTTCCCTTCCCTCCGCTCCCTGGCTTGCTAATGGCCGTCCCCAGCAGCCTAGGCCACACTGGGCTTTGTTCCTGGTGTGAATGAGAGGAGAGCACCTGCTCAGCTCTTAAACAAATGCACCGGTTAACATGGGTACCAGCGCCGTGATTGGCTGAGGAGCCCTGAGACACAGCATCCCCGACTTCTGTTGGTTTTAGTGTGCGCGTGTTTCGTTGTGTTTGTTTCGGATATTTTGTTATTCTGCGTGCTTCTAAAGAGGCTTGGGTGGCCCCGGGAAGGCCTGTATTCTTAGCTTATTTCCCTCCCATGGGGCTTTTGTAGACTTGCTTCTTGTGTTGGTCTTATTGTTCTCGCCCAGAGGTTTGGGCTGTAAAATAAAGAGATTGGATTTTTAAAAGGAAACAAATGTGGCCGGAATGAAGGTGCCCTGAGCAGCTAAATCATACCTGCAAACATGCAGCCACTGGGGCCAATGCCCGCACCCCTTCACCCAGTCAAATCAGCTTGAAACATGGGTCTCACCTTTGACCTCGCTCTTCGTCACCAGCCCATCGATTTCACTTCCAAGGCCTGTAGATTCCCTCTCCTTCATTGGTCTTAAGTATTTGATGTCACAGGAAGGAAGTGAGTTTGGACATGAAACAGGCCTGAGTTTGGCTCCTTCAGCTCTCAGCATGACCTTGAGCAAGCATACCCCATATTGCCCCAGCTCACCTTCAAGTTCACCCACTGACAGTCTTCCCCAGCAAGTACCCAGGGCCTCTCTCTCTGATTCGTGGCCAGCCCTGGAGCAGGGCAACCTGAGTGCTCTGGGCTCAGCCCCTCCAGACGAGGCATCTCCCAAAGAGGGAAGTGGTTGGTAGCATCTCAGCCCTGCGTCCCTTTGGGGGGATAGAATGACGCTGGGCGCAAGATTGCTCGGAGGGGCCCAGCAGGCGTAAGCCCAGCTGTCCATAGCAGTGCCTGCGTTACTTCCCTCTCTTTCTCACTCCCTCACTCATGCGTCCTGGGATCGCTTCCCAAATGAACTACCCGCTCCCAAGGCCTTGTCCTGGGTTCTGCTTTTGGGGGTGAGGTCCAAGCTGTTACTGCAGGTTCCCGAAGCTCCATGAGCCTCGGTTTCCTCACCAGTAAAAGGGCTGGCAATCCCCCTCTCAGGCTTGTGAATGAGTAATAATGGGTAATAATCCTTACAATGGCAAATCCAAACGTGCGTCGCTGTCTGCGTGCACCCACGTCTGCTGCAGGCTCCACACAACCCAGCTGGGGGCTCATGACGTCTCATTATTTCTTAGTCATTGCGGGTCAACATCCAGTGCGCATGCTCCAGGGTTTGGAGGCTCCGTGTTACACGCCTGTACCGATGGACAGATGTTCTTATTTGGGCCCCTGTGACAAATGAAAAATGGCTACTGTAGCAAAGGAGGGAAATGCAGGTCTCCGGGTGAGAAGGCATTCACTATGCGTTTGTCAGAAAGATTTCGGGTCCTTTCAGAAGTTGCATTGAAAAGGAGAGAGAGAGAGAAAGAGAGGGAGGGAGAGAGAGAGAGCGAGCATATATCTGGCCCCATCACTTAATGGCTGTCGAAGTTGAAGCAATTTATTTGCTGAGCTTCCGTGTTCTGCCTTGCGGAGTTGTGAAAATTATAAATAATATCTCTAAACCCTTAGAGGCAATTCTGTCGTAGATAGAGAAGTGAATGATATCGCCTCTGCTTTCACAGATCTTAGAATCTAGCTGGGAGATGAGATCAGACACTGTTAGCAGAAGCAGAGTATGACTGGACCCTTGGACACCAGTTTACTGCGCCCCAGGCACTAGAACGAAAGTGCCTGCCAGAGGCACCCTCAGGGGGAATCCCTCCCCTCCACTACCTTCTCATGAGTCTCCTTTATTACCTCCTTCCCACCACCCCTCCCTCCCTCTCTTTTCTGCCTTTGTCTTCTCTTTTCCTCTTCTTCTCACCCATATCCTTTCTTTCCTTTCTCCCTTTTTAAAAATATTATTTTTATTGATTTCAGAGAGGAAGGGAGAGGGATTGATAGAAATATGAATGATGAGAGAGAATCATTGACCGAAGGCCTCCTGCACACCCCACACTGGGGATCAAGTCTACAACCTGGGCATGTGCTCTCACCAGGAATTGAACCGTGACCTCCTGGTTCATAGGTCAATGCTCAACCACTGAACCACACTGGCTGGGCTCTTTCCTTTCTCTCTAAATCTGTTTTTCACTTCTTTCCTGCCAGTGCCACAGGCCTCCAACCGGTAACATAATTGACCCTTGAGGAACCATGGGTCTAGGACAGTGATGGCGAACCTTTTGAGCTCGGCGTGTCAGCATTTTGAAAAACCCTAACTTAACTCTGGTGCCGTGTCACATATAGAAATGTTTTGATATTTGCAACCATAGTAAAACAAAGACTTATATTTGTGATATTTATTTTATATATTTAAATGCCATTTAACAAAGAAAAATCAACCCAAAAAAATGAGTTCGCGTGTCACCTCTGACACGCGTGTCACAGGTTCGCCATCACTGGTCTAGGAGTTCCCAGGCCTTGTAGGTCCCACCCATCTTTCAGTGTAAAGTGGGGGCAGGCTTCTCCCACCCCCAGGGCACTTGGCTGGATGGAGGAGCATTATAACCTCTGAGTTCATCAACTATCTCTCGGAAGGTGCTTTGCTAACAGTGGTATGCCGGAGGCAGCTCCTGCTGGCCTGTAAGAGCTGCTTATTAAGTGTTCAGGAATTTTGCAAGGAGTTTGATTTCACACTGGTAGCTTGACATGGGTCGAGGTGGGAGTATTTGCACTACAGAAATTGGCAAACACTGCAAATCAGGGATTTTCGTTCTTCTCGGAGAGCCGCTTGTTAAACATTTACCAGCACCCACTGTATAACATGCAGGTCACACAGGAGGGACGGGTTTGCACAGCGACATACCCGGCCTTCAAGGGGCCACACAGCGGCCTTGATGCTGATCATGTTCAGAATGTCAGTGACTTCAGTCAGGAAATAAATGTTAAGTCCCAGCGGAGCGACCCAGGGCAGGTCACTTTCCTTCTCTGGAGCGCAGTTTCCTGTCGGCGAAATGGGGACTTGAGTAACACCTCCTGCCCTTTCTCCCTGGGTTGGTGACTCAGCAGAAATGATACGGAACAAAGAAGCCCCTTGCGATCTATACTGGGCTGTCCGAAGCCTCCAGAACGTCCGGAGAGTGTGAGACTATTCTCCCAAGTGCCACCAAGAAGTGATTAACCACACACAGGACGCCGAGACAAACAGCAACCCAGTTTGATCTGCCCTGGGGGGCTGGCAGCAGCTGGACACCATGGCCCTGGCCGCTGTTTCTTCGTCCTCCTCACAGAGCGTAACTGAGCAGAGGAGGAAGGAAGAAGACTTGGGGAACCTGCGGTGATCCACCCAGGAGAGCTGTGCTCATGGACCGGGGCAGAGAAAGTTCTGTCCTCTCCGATCCTCTGTGGGGAGGCTGTGGGATTTGTGCAGCCACTTGAGTGCTTGAGTGGGATGTCCTTGACAGATGACGAGGCATGGCTACCATGAATCATGTCTTGCTTTGGGATCTTTTTTAAATGCTGATCTAAAGAGTGGGGCAAGAGTGATTCCCTGTAGCCCTGGCCAGTGTGGCTCAGTTAGTTGAGCATCCTCCTGTGCACCGAAAGGTCACGGGTTCTGTTCCCGGTCAGGGCACATGCCCAGGTTGGGGTGCATGTGGGAGGTGGCCAATCAATGTTTCTCTCTGCCTCTGAATGCCTCCCTCTCTCTCTTTAAAAATCAATGAAAAAGAAAATATAGGGTTTTTTTTAAAAAGAGTGATTCCACTGGCCTAGCATCATCTTTAAGGTCACACCGTCAACCTCTGGCCCCAGTCGCCTTCTTCCAGCCCCCAACCTGCACTCTCCCAGTTACCAGTGAATGTTAACCAGTGAATGCCTCAGGCCAAGGCATTTACATTGGGAACCACGCATTCTGCAGTTTAATTATAGGAAAGTACTTATGTCTTTTTCTCTAATGATTTAACAATCTGTCTTCCCCACTAAATTGTACACCCTCCAGGGCATGGAATACTGTCAACTGAATCCTTTCTCCTGAGCTCCTCAGTGCCCTGCGAGCGAGCACTCAGAGCGTCCTAAGAGCTGCGGTGGACTGCGTGCTTGCCAGGGAGGGGACCCTACTTTGCACGTAGAATTAAAAAAAATTTTTTTTAATCCTCATCCTAGGATATATTTTTAAAATAGGTTTTTATTTATTTTAGAGAGAGAGGAAGGGAGGGGGAGAGATAGAAACATCGATGAGAGGGAAACATCATCTATCGGCTGCCTCCTGCATGCCCTCCATGGGGGATGGAGCCTGCAACCCTGGCATGTGCCCTGACTGGAAATCAAACCGGCGACCTCTTGGTGCATGGGATGACGCTCAACCACTGAGCCGCCTGGCCAGGGCCCGCTTTGCACGTTGGACGCAGCATTTACAGGGAGCTCAGAAGGCAGCCGACCTGATTTTGCTGGCTGGTCTCTGCAGCGACCCAGAGGTGGGAGGTGGGAGGTGGGAGCAGGTCCTTTCTGCAGCCAAGGAAACTGAGGCCCAGAGAGGCCCCCACAGCATGAAGCAAGCGGCAAAGCCAGAATTCAAGCTTTGGTCTTTTTAACAACCCACGCTCTTAACTACCTATTACTTCTATTATGCAAAATGAAGTAAAGCTGTGAGTTTAATGAGTAGGACCCTGGCGTTATCCCAACTTAGCCAACCGAGAAAGCAGGCAGGTGCGGACAGTTAGGATGAACTACAAAGAGCTGCTGGGGCCGGAAGTCAGGGCCTCGGGTGCAGGGGCCTCGGCGAAGGGCCCTCGGGTGAGCAGGCGGCCGCTCTGGAGGAGGCTTAGGCTCTGCCGGCCACTGTGTCCTGGCAGGTAGGTTGGCCCTGACACCAGTGTGACTTGGTGCAAACCTTCTTTTTGGATCTTTTGTCCCTTCTTCCTTCCCTTCTGCTCTTCCACATGGAGAGCCCAGGGTGGTTTTGGTTTTATGTTTTTTTCACATTCTCCTCCTGCACTGTGTGATTGTGGCAGAATGTTCCGGAACATCCGGTCAGAGAACACTGGGTGTGCTCCAAGGCCACCTGAGTACAAGGAGGTAGCCCTGGCCTCCGAAGGGTTAAGGGGAGCTGGGGCTGGGTGTGTGTGTGTGGGGGGGGGGGGGGGCTGGTCCAGTCCCTTAGGGCAGCCCCTGAGGCTCTAGGCACAGATTCTAAGTGTTAAAAACCCAGCAGGACCAGAGCTGAGTTGCAGATCAAAGACTGCATTAAGGTGTCATGTCTCCCCAGCAGACCCAGACCAGTCCTGGTGACTCAGTGTCTCCCTCTGATCCTCCTGGCACCCCCACTCCTCAGGCTCCCCAACTCTTCACTCAGAGCTCAGTTGATTTCAGGGAAATAAGGAATAGTTTCAGTATAAGTATGTCTCAAATATTTCATGGGACAAACTTTTTTTAGAAATCTATTTATTGTTTATCTAAAATTCAAATTTAACTGGGTATGCTGGTTTTTTAGATTTTTGTTGCTACATCTAGCAATCCTAGGTCTTATCTCAGTTAATCTCACAATAACTGTACCAGTAGTTGCTACTAATAGTCTTATCTTACAGACGGGAAAACTTAGTACAGAGTTTACAAACAACAGGGCCAGGATTGGAGCTCGGTGTGTGCAGTGTATGTGCATGTGCATGTGCATGTGCGTGTGTGTATGTGTGTGTGCATGTGGTGAGGGTTCTGATTTCAAAGCCCAAGGGAGGACCTCACCTTAGCAGGAGGACCTAAGGGTGGCCATGTGCCCTAATTAAGCCTGAGGACTCTGAAGTCAGCCTGAAGTAACGAAACCGCTCTCTGCCTTAGTTTCCTCATCTGTAAATAGTTTCCCTAGCATCTGCCTCATAGACCTGAGAATTGAATGAGTTCATACATGTCAAGGACTTAGATGTTAACTCAATTGCCTCTTTAAAACAAGGTAATGATTTTAGAATCCTCACAGCATCCCAGGGAGGGAGGGTTAGCAGGCATGGCCCTTGGATTTCTTTTTTTTTTTTTAAATCCTCACCTGAGGATATTGATTTTTAGAGAAAGTAGAAGAGAGAGGGAAAAACAGAGAGAAATATCGATGTGAAAGAAACACATCGATTGGTTGCCTCCTGCTAGCGCCCTAACCAGGGCCCGGGCCAGAAGAGCTTGCAACCAAGTTACATGCCCTTGATTGGAATCGAACCCAGGATCCTTGGGTCGACAGGCCGATGCTCTACCCACTGAGCCAAACCGGCTAGGGCAGGCCAGAGCAGCTAAGTTGTGTCTACAGAGGTTTGGGCTACAGCTGGGATTAGAACCCCAGTGTACTACTTCCTGGTCCAATCCCCATCTCCCTGTAAAACCACCAGCAGCCAATATCTTTGGGGGGCCAGATGAAAAGGTACAAAAACATTGAAAACCATCATAGGAGGCCCCTCCTCAGTGAGGAGAAACACATCATGATTTTTCTGTCTCACATTTTCCCCTTGGGGGTGGGCTGCGCATGTGTGTACCCACAGAACTAAAATTCAGAGTCAAAGATGAAGCGACTTGTTGGGCTCAGAAACAACCAATCAGAATGGACCCTGGGTCCAGTGCTGAAGCAGGGTTCTGAGACCCCTCCCCATAAGCCAGGCATTAACGCTGTAATGAGTCGATACATAGGAGGCCTGGAGGAGTGGGGGTCCAGGGTGAAGGGCAGGGGACAGTGGGGGATCTTTGGAGAGCTTGGGGCAGTGGCTCTTTGCCAACCCGGACAGACATATTTCAATGTTTTAACAGCCAGCACACTCATCGCCATATGTGCCGGTGAAGCTCAGACTCATATATCAGGGTGTTCACCTAACAAATGGTCTCCACCCACTAAAGAAAGAAAGGTGGAGGCATGGTGCGTGTGAGCCATGCGTGGTTGAATACCCTGTAAACTGCAGAGCAGTGCAGGAATCCTAACTGCTGCAATTAAACAGTCAGCTACGCAGGCGCCAGTCCCTGCCCATCCTGAGGTCCTTGCCATCAGGGTCCCATAAAACAGCGTTAGCTCACCTTATTGGGATTTCAACAAATCTAGGATGACCGTGCCATGCCGCCTCAAACAGGAAGGATAATTGTGGAAGGCTTTTAGGAAGAACCCTAGGCGGGACTTCAGGGGCTTAGATGTTAGTTTTGTTCCTGACTCTGAGACCGTAGGCAAGCCATTTCCTGATTTGGGCGTGTAGAATGAAAGAACCAGGTAGAATAGTAGTTAGCCTTGGCTCTTGTGATTGCAAGTGAAAAACAACCAACTCAGACAGGCTTCAGCCCCAGACTGGCTTTATGGGCTCACATAACTGAAAAATTCACAGAGAAAGTTGGCTTCAGGTACAGCTGAATCCAGGGGCTCAAACAGAACACCTCTGATTTGGTCATGCTCATTCTCTGTGGTGACTCTACTAGCTCCAGCCTGACATCCTTACAGCCAGCAGTTCCATCACAGATAGACCTTCTCTATCCCAATAGCTCCACCCCCCACACCAAAAAAAAAAAAATCCTCATTGGACTGATGTGAGTTTGTGTATATCCTAAATGGACTGGAGTCAGAGGGCCAGGATGTGCCCATTGGCCAGGCCTTGGAGCCCAGGGATAGGCCCGCCTTATCCAGAGGTCTAAGGATGCAAGATCTTGGTTTCCCCAAAATAAAGGTCCTGAGAACAAAAGGAGGGAGAAGGGATGTTGGGAAGGCATGACTCACAGGTGTCCACTACCGATGGCTCTCGGGGGATTTCCAGTTCTAAATGTGATGTTAGCCGAACAAGTTTCCTGCTCTCGGTCCTTTGGTAGCTCATCAAGAGCAGTAGACAGGGGAGAAGGTAGTGCTTTCTTTCTGGCTCCTTACTCTTCCTATCCTACCGATTTTATCCCTGTCGTGTGACCCCTTAGGAAGGGAGAAAAGGAAATAATAAAAAGTCAAAAGCTGCCGAAACCGGTTTGGCTCAGTGGATAGAGTGTCGGCCTGCGGACTGAGAGGTCCCAGGTTCGATTCCGGTCAAGGGCATGTACCTGGGTTGCAGGCACATCCCCAGTGGGAGATGTGCAGGAGGCAGCTGGTCGATGTTTCTCTCTCATCGATGTTTCTAACTCTCTATCTCTCTCCCTTCCTCTCTGTAAAAAATCAATAAAATATATTTAAAAAAAAAAAAAAAAAGTCAAAAGCCACTCTTCCATGGCATTTTCGGAAGACATTTTGGAAGATCTTTCCTGAAAAGTGGGTCTCCGCACAGGCAACTGCCGTACTGATCATTGCAAACGGGGGTGGCCTGCCCTCAGCACCCCCTGCCATCTGAGCGGCCACGTTGTCACTCAGACAGCGATGTTTTGCTCTCTCCTTCCCACAGCATGCACCCCGGAGAGGCCTCTGGGCCTTCAACCAAGCTCAGAGCTGAGCTCTGTGCTGTCAGGGCTGCCGTCTGCCCATAACCAGGTCCAAACACCAAATCGTAAACTCGTTTAAGTGCAGTCTGTGAGCAACAGTAGAAGGAAAATGTTAACAGAGGGCAGTGCACAGAAGGGAGGTGAAATACTTCCCTACTTCTCAGCTAACCCAGAAACTTCCCTGAATTCTCATTAAAAAAAAAAAAATTTCTCTGTAATCTGATGCTTTACCTCATTAAATGCTGCAATTTGAGAAACAAGAAAAGGACTGAGATGAACACTGTCACCTGGTTCTGGTCACTGAGCTGTTAGTCTGTGTCTGAAGTGTCTGCTTCCCCTGTCCGAGGGCTCACAGAGGAACAGGGGACTGACTGGGCCGGGTTCGAGATTTCCCCTCTCAGCCTCAACCCACAGAGCCCACTGTGGCCCCTGCCTCCTTAACTCTCACTGTTTCAACTGCCTTGCTTTGGGGGAACATGGCGCCATGTTGATTTTTGAAACCTGATTAAAAGACTGAAAAATCCAGAGGCAGTCAGAAAATCTATTTTTTTAATTGATCTTAGAGGAATGGAGGGAGGGAGGAAGAGGGGGGGAGAGAGAGAGAGAGAGAGAGAGAGACAGACAGACAGACTTGTTCCACTGATTTATGCATTCATTGGTTGATTCTTATATGTACCCTGACTGAGGATCAAACCTGCATCCTTGGCATATTAGGATGATGCTCTAACCAACTAAGCTACCCAGGCAGGGCTGGCCACTCTTCTTTGGAAAGTAGTTGAGTTCCCTTTTTCCTGTCCCTGCCTCATTTTCCTCTTTGTTCTCTGTACATCTATTATTTTCTTCTACATTCAATTTTATTCCCTTCTTCAGTAGCAGTACGGAGATTTTTGATAAGAAAATATGGACCAAAACCACTGAATTGTACCTTTTAAATGGAGAATCGTATGACATCGTAGTTCTATCTCAATAAGCTTTTTATTTTAAGTGGTGGAGGAGTAGAAACTACAACCTGGTTGAATGGAGACTGAAGCTGCATTTACATAGAGAAGACTGAGGAATCACTAACCACCCACATTTGCAAAGTGGAGATTGGCTGGTTCACTTGCTCAACTTGGAGCAACACCTGTTCTTCTTCCTCCCGCCCAAAGGCCAAGATGGCAGATGAGTTTGTGGTTAGGACCAAAATGGGAGGGAGTGTGTGCGTACGGAGTATATGTCTGCGGGTGGCAATTTTCCACCCCTACATGAAGTCCTACCTCCTAAGTGTCTGGAACCTGAGAGGTTAAATTCGAGTAACAGTGGCTTCCCTTTCTCAGAACTGGCTGGTAAAAAGGTGCATGACTCAGGTTTGTCGAGGACAATTGGCTTTTATCTGTCTTCTTTACCTCATTGACATCACTTCCTCGTCTTTCCATTTCTCGGAGGTGGCGATGGGATTTGGCCACATGAGCACAGCAATTCACAGGGAAGTTGTACAGAGTCTCTGTTTGGCTGCAAGGGCCATACTCAGGGAGAAGTCTCGGGGCTCCCTCATGCTACCCCAGGCCTCCACACACCACCTGCCCCAGCTCACACACTCTCGGCCTTGTATAGGAAATTTGCCACTTTATGGCCTCGCATAAAAGTGCCATTCTGAATAAACACAAAAGCGATCAAATGTGCTTGAGTTGTTGGTCTTAAATATCAGTCATGCTTCATCGCAGGCATGCAGGACCTTGGTTGATATCGTCCTATAAAGAGCGAGGGCCTTAGGGGCATCTTAATGAGGTGATAACGAGGAAAATACTGTTCTGGTTTGGGGGGGCCTGGTATTCACTATATGTTCAAAGTGGGTTTAATCTTACATTGGGCTCCTTGCTGTACAGTATTAAGAAAGAGGAGGGAGCCTTGGGCAGGTAACTCAGTTAGTTAGAGCATCGTCCTGATATGTCAAAGTTACAGGTTCAATCCCTAGTCAAGGCACAAGAGTCAACCAATGACTGCATAAGTGGACCAACATAGATGTTTCTCTCTCTTTTTCATCAATAAATAAAAATTTAAAAAAAACAAAACCTGCCAGTGTGGCTCAGGTAGTTGGTGTGTTGTCCCATGCACCAAAGGGTTGAAGGTTTGATTCCCAGTCAGGGCACATACCCAGGTTGTGGGTTCAGTCCCCGGTCGCAGCGAGTGCATGAAGCAATCAATTAGTGTTTCTCTCTCACATTGATGTTTCTCCCCCTCTCCCTTCCCTCTCTCTCTAGAATCAATGAAAAACATATCCTCAGGTGAGGATTTAGAAAAGAAAGAAAGAAAGAAAGAAAGAAAGAAAGAAAGAAAGAAAGAAAGAAAGAAAGAAAGAAAGAAAAGAAAGAAAGAAAGAAAGAAAGAAAGAATGAAAGAAAGGAGGGAGGGAGGGAGGGAGGGAGGGAAGGAGGGAGGAAGGGAGGGAGGGAGGGAGGAAGGAAGGAAGGAAGGAAGGAAGGAAGGAAGGAAGGAAGAAAGAAAGAAAGAAAGAAAGAAAGAAAGAAAGAAAGAAAGAAAGAAAGAAAGAAAGAAAGAAAGAAAGTTTGGCTCAGTGGATAGTCAGTTTGCAGACTGAAGGGTCCCGGACTCAATTTCAGTCAAGGAAACATACCTAGGTTGCAGGCTTGGTCCCTGGCCCGGATCTAGGGGTGTGAGAGAGACAACCAATCAACGTGTCTGTCACGTTGGTGTTTCCCTTTCTCTGTCTCTCCCCCTCCCTTCCACTCTCTTGAAAAATCAATGGAAAATTATTTTCAGGTGAGGATTAGCAAAAGAAAAAGAGGAGAGGAAATGAAGATGGTATTGAGGTGGGGATGTGTGTGCACACGCATGCAGTATTTTGATTTTTGTTTCTTAATCTGCCTTTTATTGCTCTTGAAGACCTGCCCATAATATGGCATAGGCTTTTCTGTTTACTCAGATCACCGAGTCCTACAGCAATGGCTCCAAGGAGCTTCCTTCTCCAGTACCCAGAGTTCTTCATGTTCCCTTCCACCGCATTCAGGCTGCCTTCCTTTCTGTATTATGCTGCTGTTGTTTTGCTTTGTTTCCTAAGATACCCTTTGTTACTCCTGAGCCAAACCGGTTTCGGCTCTTAATCTGCCTTTTATTGCTCTTGAAGACCTGCCCATAATATGGCATAGGCTTTTCTGTTTACTCAGATCACCGAGTCCTACAGCAATGGCTCCAAGGAGCTTCCTTCTCCAGTACCCAGAGTTCTTCATGTTCCCTTCCACCGCATTCAGGCTGCCTTCCTTTCTGTATTATGCTGCTGTTGTTTTGCTTTGTTTCCTAAGATACCCTTTGTTACTCTTGAAGACCTGCCATTATTTAAAACCCTGTCCTCTTTATGTGATCCATTGTGGAGCAATAGGGCGAGGGAGCTTCCTACTCTGCCATACAGATGGTCTTTATTCTCTCTTCCTGGCTCTTTCTTTTCAGACACTTGGAATAACCAGATAGTTGAGAAAGCTCTTTTAAATGAGTGATTTAACCTCTTGGGGTGGGGGCGGGGGGGATGGGAAGGTTGTCTAGAGACCAAGGTGGCAGCGTTGTTGTATTGAATAAGAACAATATATGAGTTAAATCATTCATTCATTCATAACTTAAATATTCTCCTGGGGGCTTCCAAAGCCTTATTTATGCCAAAAATAATGTTTGATCTGATTCTACACCCATTTTACTAACAGGATTAGAGAGTCCTTTTTTTTTTTTTGGTGATTCTTCTGTTCCAAGAATTCCAAAGTTTTCTTAGTCATGGTCATACCCACGAGTCAGTCCTCATTTTTGCTCTATTGCTGCCATTCTCAGTTAATTCAGTCCACAATCAACTATCCACCACCCATCCAACCATCCACCTACCCATCCACCCATCCATCCACCCATCCATCCATCCATCCATCCATCCATCCATCTATCCATCTACTCATCCACTCATCCATTCATTCAACAAATATTTATTGAACACTTATGAGCTAGGTACTCAACTTGGTGCCTTTCTAGGGATGCAGGGGTGAGTTTGGATATCTGTCCTCTGGGAAAATGTAGTCTTGTGAGGAATATAGACAAATTAAAAGCTCAAATAAGGGGAAGCTGACCAGAGGGACTCAAAGTTCCCCTAAGGAAATACCATTTAAGCCCAAATATAAAGCATAAAAAGAAGGAGGAAGGAGGGGAATGGGATATTTTTTAGATTAAAAAAAAATCCACAAGTGTAACTGCTACTCCTACTGAGTAAAGGAATTTATCTTATAGAATCATGAGCCTCTTAAAGTAATGACGGATTTTCATGTAATAAGAACTTGAATTTAGAGACAAACAGATCTCAGTCACTTAGAACAATTTGCTTAAACTTTCCTGGACCCAGTGGTCTCATTTGTAATAAGAGCAAGATAATTTCTGGTTTACAGCGTTGTTGGAATAATTAAATATGTTATAGGCAAATCCCCAAACATATAAGAGGCTTCACAAATGGTAGATTATATTACTAAGAAAAGCACAAAAACATATGATTCTTAAGGGTGGAGGTAGGGGTGGGTGGGCACTCCTGGGAAGCTTTAAGAGGAAAAAAAAAAGTAAGAACAAATAAACAAACACACCCAGACTCCATCCCAGGAGATTGTGAGTCACTGGGTCTGGGCTGGGTTCTGCATCTGGGGCTTTCTAAGAGCTCCGTAGGTGATTCTGCTATTAGCCATGGTTGTGAACTGCTGCCTGTTTTCCTGCCTATAGCTGCCACTGGAAGTCCATTAAAACCACAACTGAGAACCCGGTAACCATGATTTACAGTAACTGTTCAACAGAGTTGGAATAGCACGCTGATGACCAGTAACCGTCCTCCCGGGCCATTGAGAAGGGACTTAGGAACCAGTGAGCGTGCGAAGGTAGAATTTCTCAGGCTCTTAGGAATGATGTCTGTAAAAATGTCTGGCTTGAGTCGGAGTGGAACTCGCTGTCATATTTCTCCTGACTGACCACCATAACCCTTTGGTAATTGATCTAGTAAATTAGTAACTCATCTCATAACAGTAGCTTAAACTTGCTAGAGTTCATGGTTGCTTGCTGAAAATAGAGACCTGGCAGGAAGGAGAATTTCCAGCATCACTAGTAAAGAAGAATCCAGACAGGCATTTGCTCATGAAAAGTCTCAATATTTTAATCCACGTTCTGAAATTTCAGTTGTTCGGGGTGAAATTCTTCAGGGTATGTTTGTACGTGTCCCCCTAATGGAGGGTGTCCTGGCTGTTTGTCTCTTCTTCCCTCCCAGGAAGACACTACCATTCCATATGGCTGAGGTTTGGATTTGCCGGGAGCTTGGGGGTGGCCACTATCTACAAAATGCTGGAAAAGTCTCAGGAATGAGCAAGCTTTGCTCTTCAGAGGTGGCCTTGTTTCTCTGGAGATAGAATAAGAGGAGACAAAATAGTCTCGATTTGGCTTGAATCAATCCAGAAAAGAATACGCCTAATATCCAACTCTGTCCAAATATGGTTCCAGGAACCTGCTTGAGAATCGCTTGGGGGAACTCAGGAGACATGCGGATTCCTGGGCACATCCCCGCGTCGCTGAATCTGAATTTCTGGGGTTGAGGACCAAAGTCCCCCCAGAGATTTTTATAGTCACAACCACTTTATGAGACAGTGAGAAATCTCTTTTTAGTACACTCTTAGTTTGGTACATTTCGTTTTGGTATATTTTTACATTTAGATTTTTAAAAAGGTATATGATAAGGGCATGAGACCTGGTGCTGTCCATTTCTGCTCCTTGTTCCTTTGCCAGTTCCCATAGAAAAGTCCCATTCACGTTTTGGACTTCAGTTTCCTTTTCCATAAATGGCACTAATATGTATCACAATTAAAAAGGGAGTTATAATTCCTGTCCCCCTTACCTTAAAGACCAAGTGAGAAGAGGGGTTTGAAAATGAAGAAACTAAACATTACAGCCATTTTCCATAGAAAGGATCTGCATTTGAGATGCCCAGCTAACATTTTCCCCGGCCAAATACTAAACAGGCTCCTTAATCTGGCTGTTTTTACTTTTATTCAAAGGGAGAAGGTATTTCCGTGCACAAAGAACCATCTAGCCCTAAGCATCAATAAGATGGCTCAGATGTTGCAAAGAAACAGACACGGATCACTAAAGACCTTCACATATCAATCCAGGATTGCGTAATTCACAGCTAGCGCCTACCGAGGAGCAGGGGTGGGCAACTGCCTGTTTCCCAAGCCTATTATGTTATCCACATCCAGGAAGCTGCGTAAGCCAGAGCTTGCTCAAATCAAAGCAATGTCCACTATCTGTGACTGCTTGCCTGCTGAGACTGTTTTTTTCTTCTGGCAAATAAATATCTGACTGTAGAACAAGCCAACTTGATGCATTTTGTGACAGATCTTTCCTCGTATTCTAATCTCTCAGGCCCCAGACATGAGTCCTCAATAGAGGTAGAAAGATTTTGTCTCACATTTAATTGATATAGTAAGAACCCTCTATTATCCGCCTTCAATTCCCCATCGGAGGCACCGGCCTAAGAAAGGAGGCCATCTCTCTCACAAGCTGCATTCCTTGACATTTTTGAAAGTTACCAGGAGATTGATGGAGACTGAGCAGTGCACTCAATAGTCCTGTGTACAGCTGCTCACGTTTACTCACTTGAGATCTCTTCAATACTAGTTCTCTGGCATACTCCTACAGGTGCCTGTCCAATTTTTTGCTTTGAATAGATCTATTTTCCACGCCTAGGGGACATAACCGCAGATGACAGAACTCTTGAAAGCTCCTACCCAGACCTGGCAGAAAACGGGCTGGTGGGGATGGACGAGAAAGGGAAGGGGGACCATGGCGTAGAATCTTTAAAAAAATATATTTTTTAAATTTATTTCAGAGAGAAAGGGAGAGGGAGAGAGAGATAGAAACATCAATGATGAGAGAGAATCATTGATCGGCTGCCTCCTGCATGGTCAGACTTAGCCCACAACCCAGGCATGTGCCCTGACCAGGAGCAAACCATGATCTCCTGGTTCATAGCTCGACGCTCAACTACTGAGCCACACTGGCCGAGCTTAGACTCTTTTTGGAGGATGAAATGATTGCCTGTACTCCATCAAGGCCTCACATTCATTCTGCTCATTCACTCGGTCATTCAGTTCATTCATTCATTCATTCATGAGGGGGCTCTGTGTTTTTCTCAGTGAAAGTTGCTTAGCTCACTTCCACGCTCAGGATCTGTAGCCATAGTGTTTACAAGCTGGGAAGGTTTTCCTCTTGCTTTGTTTGGGAGAACAAAGGACTATAAAACAACAAGGGAAGAAAATCCTGTTCCACCTGGCTTCTCCTTAAATGGGCTCCTACCCCATTCTGGGGCAGATGGGCAGTCAGAGCCCTAACCACTGGCATGGAAGGAAAGCCCTCAGAGCTGCTGCTACCAGGAACTAGAGGTGCCTTCCAGAGATTTAACCCTTTTGTTCATAAGTACAGGGTGCAAGGCTTTCAAGGCACTGAGAGGCCACATTATATGAACTTGAAAAAGATGATGATGCGATGACCATGATGATGATGTGATGATGACTATAAGTAGCTCCCATTTATTGAGCGTCTGCCACGTAGTAGGCACTACGTGCATTACATGTGTGATCTCATTGCCTCCTCACAACAACCATGTGAAGCAGATACAATTGTCCCCATTTTACAGTTAAGGAAACTGGGGATCAGAAAAGTTAACAGTCTCGTTCAAAGTCATACCACTAGTAGGTGATAGAGCAGGCCAGTGTCTATTTCTCTTCTCTGTTCCTTTGGTCCACAGGGATTATAAAAGGAAATGTGCTGCCCTGGCCATTTTGGCTCAGTGGATAGAGCGTCAGCCTGCGGACTGAAGGGCCCCGGGTTTGATTCCGGTCAAGGGCACATGCCCAGGTTGCGGGCTCGATCCCCAGTAGGAGGCATGCAGGAGGCAGCCAATCAATGGTTCTCTCTCATATGGATGTTTCTATCTCTCTCTCGCTCTCCCTTCCTCTCTGAAAGCAATAAAAATATCTAAAAAAATAAAAATAAAATGTGCTTCCTCTACTTAACACTCCATGCGGCTCCTACTCTGTGTTCTTCTGTTTCCGGTTACCTGGGCGTTTTCTGCATGGCCTAGATGCTCCCTCTGGACTGTTAGACTTCCTTGGCCCCGGAAGTCCTCTCATTTCAGTTACTCACTGATGAAAGGGGGCAGAGAACGTGAGCGTGAGGATTCTTTAGCCAGAGCCTGGAGGCTTCCCAAGGACCAGCTAACCCTCAGCCCTGACACCCAAGGACACACGATCCCAGTGGGGCAATTACAGGCAGTGATTGGTATGAACAAAAGAACAGATAAGGTTGAAGGAGGAAGCAGGAAGGAAACCCATGAGAGTCCAGGAGAAAGCAGAGGTTGTCTCAAGAACCAGCACTACCTCTTTTCAAATTCTTTAGTGGTGACCAAGTTCTGCTCTTTCAGGGAGAGAGGTGCCTTCAGAGCCGAGTCCGGTGAACCAGGCTGGGACAGGGATGAGAAATGTTAAAAAAATTTTTAATCCTCACGCGAGGATATTTTTCCATTGATTTTTAGAGAGAGTAGAAGAGAGAGGAAAAGACAGAAACATCGATGTAAGACAAGCATGTCAACCTCGCAGCCCGAGGGCCGCATGCAGCCCACAAGGAATATTTTTGCGGTCCAGCCAATATAATGGTATGTAAGAAACGTTTTAATAAAAATGTGACTTAATTTTTACAATAGCCTGTTCTACATAATTATTAATAATGAACTGCAATGTTTGCTAATGACTGATTACTATCATCGTGTTGCATTCATTTCCCTTACGTGCCTAACACACAGGCGCACCATTTCTCTACACTAATACTAGCCACGAATATTTTAGCAGCTGATTGCCGTGTCATTAGTCTTGGACTGATTTGTTTGGTGTGCGCAATAGGAAATATTTCGCTTTTGGAGAACAAGGAAAGTAGATTTATTTGCATTACGCTTATTAATTTGTGCAGTTATTCAGTGTCTGGTAAGTTAATGTTCAAGAAAAATATTAATTTTTATTAAAATGTTCTATTATTTTATGTTAACAATTACTCTTTTATTTCAGCCCTTTGTATTCAGCACGTCTCTGTCGACATAAACCTACATTTCTATGAAAATTGAAGCTTTTATTTTTTTGTGGCCCACATAAACTTAAACCTTGTTTATTTGGCCTGTGTTAGCCTTTGAGTTTGACGTGCTTGATGTAAGAGAAACACATCAATTGGTTGCCTCCTGCATGAGCCCTGACCAGGGCCTGGGCCTGGGAGGAGCCTGCAACCGAGGTACATTCCCTTGACCAGAATCGAACCCAGGACCCTTCGGTTCACAGGCCAACCCTCTAACCACTGAGCTGAACTGGCTAGGGCTAAAAAAACACCCACAAAAAAAAACCAAACACACAACTGATGAGTTTTTAGGGAGTTGTGGAACATGGCACAACTCTGAAATGAATGCCTTCCTTTTTGTAAGAAAACAGCGTCTACCTAGATATTTTGCATGGTGTCTCTGTTAACGAATTGCATGCAAGACTCCGTGTTCCATCCTGTTTGAAGGAGAGTGCAGTGTTTGCAGACTCAGTACCTGACCGAGTACCTGGAACTGAGCAGACACTCACTAAACGGGTGTGGTTTAGCTGACAGCACTTGCATGTGGAAGGGCTTGAGCTTGGGAGAAGACAGAGCAGCGCTGGAGGACGTAGGCGTGCCAGCGGGCCGGCAGCGTAGCACAAAACGCCCCAACCCGTAGTGGTGTGAAGTGACGACAGTATTTCTTTTGCTCACAATTATGCAGTTTGGGCAGAGCCTGGTGGGGGCAGCTCGTCTCTGCTCCACTCTACGTTAGCTACTAGTACAGCAGCTCAAAGACGTGGCAGGAGCCATCTGAAGGCTGGTTCACTCGCGTGCCTGGAGGGTGACACCCTCTGCCAGCTGGGCCTTCTGCTGGGACTTGTCCATGTGGCTACCTGGCTGCCTCACAGCAGGGTGGCTCAGGCTCAAGGGCTCAGGTAGAAGATGTTTAGATTTAGTCTTCAAAGTCACAGGGCACCTCCTCTGCTATAGTCACAGGCCCGCTGAAATTCAAGGGGAGGAGACACCTCAGCTCTGGATAGATGAGTATCAGGGTCACGTTATACGAAGAGCTGTGGGGTATCCCATAGTGATGCAGTCATCAATGGAAAGTACAATCGGACACACACACACACACACACACACACACACACACACACCTACACCTGCTTCCCCGGCCCACAGGGCCTTTGCACATTCGGTTTCTTCTACCCGCAGCATCCCTTCCCCTCTTTCCCTAATGAAGGCCTGCTCGTCCCTCCTATCCCAGCTGAGTCATCCTTTTCTTCAGGGAAACCTTCCTGAGCTCCCTGAACAGGTCAGTTCCCTCTAATTTCTGATTTGTATCACAGTTATATTTTACCTATGTGTGCGTATAAATATATACAGGGTGGGCAAAAATAGGTTTACGGTGGTTCATATGGAAAATAATACACTAATTAATACATAATATAAGAATAGCCTGGCTGGTATGGCTCAATGGTTGAGTGTCAACCTATGAACCGGGAGGTCACGGTTCGATTCCTGGTCGGGCACATGCCTAGGTTGCAGGTTTGGTCCCCAGTGGGGTTATGCAGGAGGCAGCCAATTAATGATTCTCATCATTGATGTTTCTCTCTTTCTCTCCCTTCCTCTCTGAAATCTATAAAAATATATTTTAAAAAATAATAATACAAGAATAAACCTTTGCATACTCACAACTATAAACCTACTTTTGTCTCACCCTGTATAAATAATTTATATATATATATATATATATATATATATATATTTGTGCACGGGGGGGGGGGGTTATATATATATATATATATAGCCTGGGCTGTGGCCCTCTTGCAGGCTGGGGACCCCCTCAGGAGAATAACGAACTGCTGGCTTAGGCCTGCTCCTTGGGTGGGCAGAGGCCAGGGCCCAAATCCCTAGGTGCAGCAGGCCTGAATTGGGGGAGTGGGGCGCCGCCCCCAGTCATGCA
>NW_005871092.1:4545769-4561646 GCF_000147115.1 Myotis lucifugus
GGGTGGAGGCTTGCCCCTGTCATGCACAGAGCAGGGGCCCATCAGAGGGTTGGGGAGCTCCCCCCTGTCATGCACAGAGTAGAGCCGATAGGAGAGTTAGGGCACCGCCCCCTGTCACACACAGAGCAGGGCGGATCAGGGGGTTGGGGCGCCGCCACTGTCACACTCAGGGCAGGGCTGATGGGGAGGTTATGGCTCTACCCCGTCACACACAGAGCAGGGCACGTGGGGGGGGGGGTTGGGGCGCTGCACCCTGTCACACACAGAGCTGCAGGGCGATCAGGGGGTTTGGGCGCTGCCCCCTGTCATGCTGATCTGGTGCCAAGAGGCCTCTCGGCTCCGCTGATCCCGGTGCTGGGAGGCATATTACCCTTTTACTATATAGGATAGAGGCCTGGGGGCCGGCTGGTTTGCCCTGAAGGGTGTCCTGGATCAGGGTGGGGGTCCCCACTGGGGTGCCTGGCCAGCCTGGATGAGGTGATGATGGCTGTTTACAGCTGGTCACACACCCTTCAGGGTGGGGGTCCCCACTGGGGTGCCTGGCCAGTCTGGGTGAGGGGCTGAGGGCTGCTTTCAGGCTGGCGGTTGTTGACTGAAGCTCCCAAGTGCTCCTTTTTTTTCTCTTTTTTTAATTTTATTCTGGGCCAGCTTTAGCTCTGGCTCTAGCTCTGAGGCTTTGTATCTGGTTTGTTTGCCGTTCTATAATCGAAACAATGTATAACTTCAGCTCTGAGATCCCGGCAGGCTGAAAGCTGGTTTCTGGGGTTTTGTTAGCTTCTACATTTGCAACATAGTACATAGTTGCTTAGAGTTGCAACTCAGAGGCCGGCAAGTCAGGCGGGGAACGTTGGAGTCCGCAGTCACTGGAGCAAGCAAGCCTCATGTTCGCTTCCAGCTGCCTGGCTGCCGGCCGCCATCTTGGCTGACAGTTAATTTGCATAAGGATATGCTGATTAGCCAATGGGAAGGGTAGCGGTCATACGCTAATTACCATGTTTCTCTTTTATTAGTGTAGATATATATATATATATATATATATATATATATATATAAAATCTTGCGTGAATTTTGGGATAATATATATATATATATATATATATACATATATACACACACACACACACTGAGTGGCCAGATTATTATGACCACCTGATGTTTGTAGGCAAATTAGCTATAATTTCGCGCTGAAGTTGCTAGAGGGCCAGACCATTATAAATGTCTGAATAGCGCAACATACCTAAGTATCGTTGCTAATCAAGTTCATCCTATCATGTTGATGGCGTATCCCAATGGAAATGGCTTCTTCCAATAAGACAATGTGCCATGCCACGGTGTTCGTATTGTGCAGGAGTGGTTTCAAGAACATGAGGGAGACTTTACCTTGCTTAGGTGGCCCCACAATCACCAGATCTCAATCCAATTGAGCATTTGTGGGACGAAGTTAAAAGAGCCATCAGGCAGCTGGTTCCACAACCATCAAATCTCACAGAACTGGACAGTGCTATTCAGGCATGGTGTCAGATTCCTCGAATCACCTTTCAATATCTTGTGGAGTCAATGCCAAGAAGAATTGCCGCAGTACTGAAGGCAAAAGATGGCCCAACAAAGTACTGATGGGGTGGTCATAATAATCTGACCGGTCATAATAATCTGGCCACTCAGTGTGTGTATATATATATATATGTGTGTGTCTCTCAGTTAGATGGTAAGCCCCACATAAAGAGGAAACACAGAGTTTGGTTTTGCTCATCACTCTATCCTCAGTGCCTGGTATAGGAATTGGGGTATAGGAATTGGGATACAGTAGGTGCTCATACATTTATTGAATGAAAAAACTGCAGGCTGTGTGCTAGGCTCTGATTGGCGGATGGCTGTGTTAGCCCTGGCGCAGGTCCATTAAATCCAGGCAAGAAGAGAGACTCAGAGGAAGATGCTTCCGAGCTTGATGCTGGAGTGGCCGTTTAGCTCAACTTTGGAGGCTTCTCAGTGTTAACCTCTGAGAATGAATCCCTCCTGCCTCGCTCTCACAGACCTGCTCACAAAGGCTAATGTGTTCATTTCATTTGTCTGTGCAGAGCAGCTCAGGGAGTTCCAGTCTTCCGAAAGGAATTGGGGGAGACTCGGAATACTAGGCAAAACACAGGGCTAATGAAGAGTTTCCAGGTGGGAGCCAGCCCCGCCTCCAGCTCCTTGGTCAGTCAGAGGCAGGAGAGACCTCCAACCTGTTCCGACTTTGCACCAGGATTAACAAAACACGCTGTGCTAGGGTGTGCGTAGATTCCTTCACCAGGCAAAGGATCACGAAGCTTAAGCTCTAATTATGGAGGAGGGGAAAATGGAGCAGCGTCTGCAATGGAATACGAAGGGTTTCCAGGAGGGACATGGAGAGAGAAAAAAGAGATCCGTAACCAGTTGGCTGTGAAATTCAAACTCCAGGATACGTTCGTCCGGGGCATGCAGAAGGTTGGCAAATATCTCCGCAAGAAGCAACGGAGACAGCAACCAACGTGGAGATACATGGTGCAGAGTGGAAACCAAGTTCCTCCTATACCTACTCAAGAGCCAAGGCCTGCCAGAGACCTCGCTCACGTAATCATCCAGGCCTGGACCCCAGCTTTTGAGGGCCTCAAAGCAGCGCAGGCCTGGTCCCACCCGTCCCAGGCAAAATCTGTGCATCTGGAGAAAAAGACGATCCAAAACAAGATAAACTGCTGAGGTGCGGAACAGCAGTTCTTAACCTTTTTTCGTGTCGCGGTCTCCTGCAGCCACCTTCTCCGAGTCCATATTTTTGTTTACTGCACTGATTGCAGACTTCCACTACTGACCAAGATTGCAAAGGGATCAGATTTACCCTTTTGCCTGAAACAAGTAAGAAGCTACACAATAAGTTTTTTAAAAAACACTGGCACTCAGTCAACAAAAGGCAATGATTCCCGAGGGGCGGGAAACAAACCAGATGAGCGCTGTGATATTACCCCGCTTTCTGCCTGGAGCGTTTCCAAACTGTGTGCAAGGACGGGGAGCTGGTGGTCTCCCTGAGCTGAGGAGGGAAGCTGGAAGAAAGGGGAGGCCAAGGTGAGCGGAGTTTGCAAAGCAGAAGACCCAGGAGAAGAGAGCCGCACAGAGACAGAGCTGGAGGTCCACAGAGATCTCCCACATCTTCAGCTGAGTGCTGATCAGCACAATGTGTGTGAAGAAACTCCTGGCCCGAAAGGATTAGCGAGAACAATTATGTGAGCTCACACAGGATCAGGAATAGCTCCTTACCCTATCTTATCAACCAGACGGGCAAACCTCATAATCCACAGAGCATCAGAATGGTTTGGCCTCAGTGGTTGGGAAAGTTTAGCTTTAAACTAAATGCTGCTCTGTTCTCACCCAACAAGGCTTTTAAAAAATCAAACTTGGCCCTGGATGAGTAGCTCAAGTGGTTAGAGCATCATCAGGGTTGCTGGTTCAATTCCTGGTCAAGACACATACCAGAAGCAATCAATGAATGCATAAATAAGTGCAACAACAAATCAATGTTTCTCTCTCTCCCTTCCTCTCTCTCTCTAAAATCAATAAATGTAAAAAATATTTAATCAAACTTAACCATGTCTCAGAACAAAGCCAAGAGTATTTAGAATATTTATAAGAATACCAAAATACCCAGTACCCCCCAAAAAGTAAAAATCACAATGCCTAGCATGTGATAAAAAGTTAACAGGCATGCAAAGAAGCAGGACAATACAACCCATAATGAGTGTAAAAATCAATCAAAATTGATTTAGAAGTAATACCGATGATAGAATTAGTATACGGGACATTAACACAGCTATATTCAAGAAGCTATAAGAAAGATTGAGCATATTAAGTAGAGACATCAAAGACATATATAAAAAAGACCTTATTTGAAATTCTAGGGTTGAAAACTATGATATCTGAGATGAAAAATATACTGGATGGGACTGATAGCAGATTACATACTGTAGAAGAATAATTAATGGACTTGCAAACAGCAATACAAACCTATCTAAAATAAAACACAAAGAAAGAAAAGACCTTAAAATATAGACAAAGCATCATTGAGCTATGGGACATCTTCAAGCAGTCCAAAAATATGTAATTAGAGTCCCCAAAGAATAAATAATTTGAAGAAATAATGATCAAACACTTTTCAAATTTGATAAAAAATATAAACCTAAAGATCCAAGAAGCTCAACAAACCCACACACAAGAAACATGAATAAAATTACACCACCAAGACATACCTTAACAAAATTCCCTAAACCCAGTGAGAAAAATAAAACATTTAAAAGCAGCCAGAGATTTAAAAAAATAATTAAAAAAAACACTACATACTAGGAACAAAGATAAAGATGACAGTAGAATTCTCATCTTGTCTGAAACAATACAAGCCAGCAGAAGACAATGGAGCCAAATCTTTATACTGAAAATAGAAAATAAATTAAAATAACCCATACCGGAAACTTAGAATTCTATACTCAGCAAAAATATCTTTCAAAAACAAAAGTGAAATAAATATTTTTTTAGACATGCAAAAGTTGAAAGAATTCATCACTAGCAGACCCATATTGCAAGAAATGTTAAAGGAAGTCCCTAGAGAAGAAGGAACATTCTATCCCTTGGAAATCCGGATCTGCGCAAAGGAATATGGAGTACCAGAAATGCCAACTACATAGGTAAATATGAGACCTTTTCCTTATTATTTAAGTATTTTAAAAGATATTAGATTATTTAAAAATAAAAATAATAATAAGGTATTATGAAGTCTGTAATATATGTGGTGGTAAAATATTTAACAATAATAACACAAAGGCTGGAGAAAGAGAAGTGGAAGTAAATGTAAATTCTTAACCATATGTACGGAGGAATAATATCACTTGAAGGTAGACCGTGATATGTTACATTTATGTACTATAAACCCTAAAGCAACATCAAAATAATACAATAATTAGTTACAGCTAATAAGCCAACACAGGTGATAAGTGAAATGATAAAAATGGTCAGTTAATACAAAATAAAGTGGGAAAAGGAACAAATAGATATGGAAAATAGAAAACAAATAGCAAGATGGTAGATTTAAGCCCAATCATAGCAATACTCACATTAAACGTAAATAATCTAAACACTCCAATTAAAAGGCAAAGGCAGAACGAAATTGTCAGATTGGATAAAAAAGCAAGACATCTATATGTCTACAAGATATGACTTTAAGTGTAAAGACACATGAATAGATTAAAAGCTATAGTGTTGAAAAATATTTTTAATGCTAACATGAGTCTAGATTATGTAAAGAATTTTTGTAAATCAATAGGAGGAAGGTGGACAAACTATTTTTTTTCTAATGGGCAAAAGCCTTAAACAGGCATTTAATTAAAAAGAACATCTAACCAGTCAATAAGCATGTGAAAAGCTGCTCCACAGCATCAGTCATCAGGAAAGTGCTAGGTAAAATCACAATGAGATATCATGATGCACTCGCCATGAAAGTGGGGAAACTGCCAATACCAGGTAAAGCAATTGAATCTCTGTATACATTCTTTTTTTATTATTTTTTATTTTTTGTTTTTGTTCGTTTTATTGCTTAAAGTATTACAAAGGGTATTACATATGTCTCCTTTTTTCCCCCACCCTTGACAATCCCCTGGCCTCCCCTACCCCCCAGTGTCTTATGTCCATTGGTTATGCTTATATGCATGCATACAAGTCCTTCAGTTGATCTCTTACCCCACCCCTTCTGCCCCCCTACCCTCCCTGGCCTTCCCGCTGCAGTTTGACAGTCTGTTTGAGGCAGCTCTGCCTCTGTATCTATTTTTGTTCATAAGTTTATAATGGTCTTTATTATCCATGAATGAGTGAGATCATGTGGTATTTTTCCTTCATTGACTGGCTTATTTCACTTAGCATAATGCTCTCCAGTTCCATCCATGCTGTTGCAAATGATAAAAGTTCCTTCTTTTTTACAGCAGCATAGTATTCCGTCGTGTAGAGGTACCACAGTTTTCTAATCCACTCATCTACTGATGGGCACTTAGGCTGTTTCCAGATCTTAGCTATGGTGATCTGTATACATTCTTGAACAAATTGGTCCAACAGCTTTGGAGAAATTTGGTACTACCTGTTAAATAGGTAAACACGCATACCCTGATGTCACAGGAATTTTACTCCTAGGTATATACCCAATACAGATGCATTAGTATATTAACAAAAAGATATATATAAGAATACTTATAGTAGCCCTGTTCGTATTGTCTAAAACAACCCAAAGTTTCATCTATAGTAGGGTGGATAAATTCATATTCATGGTATGTGTATATACATTTATATTCCATTGTGTATAGTGGAATACTGTATGGTCATGAAAAAAGCTATTGCTACATTGTTGACTCTCAGGAAGATAATGCTAAACAAAAGAAGCCAGGACCAAAGGGGTACATACTATATGATTCCATTTCTATGATATATGAGAATAGGCAAAACTAATCTGGAGTCATAAAAGTCAGAATAGGGGTACAGGTCACCCAGCTAAATTTAAATTTCAGATTAGCAAATACTTCTAAAAAATTTATTTGAGAGAGAGAGAGAGAGAGAGAGAGAGAGAGAGAGAGAAAGAAACATCAGTGTGAGAGAGAAACATTGATCAGTTGCCTCCCAAACACACCCTGACAGGGCGTTGAACCTGCAATGGTTTGGTGTACTGGACGATGCTCCAACCAACTAAGCCACCCAGCTAGGGCTACAACAACAAATACTTTTTTAAAAAAAGAAGTATGTCCTATGCAATATTTTTATTTGCTAAATCTGGCAACCCTACTTTCTGTGTGTGCATGTTGGGGGCGTATATTGACTTTGAGGGCACTCAAGGATGGCTTCAGTAGATTTGATAGTAATTCTACTAGCTTAATCTAGATAGTAGTTACATGGGTGTGTCTGTTTCTAAAAATTCATCAAAGTAAATGTTTAAGTTTTTTTTAATCCTCACCTGAGGACATGCTCATTGATTTTAGGGGGGGGGAGAGAGAGAGAGAGAGAGAGAGAGAGAGAGAGAGAGAGAGAGAGAGAGAGATGTCTGATTGAATCCACAACCTTTCAGTGTATGGGACAATGCTCTGAACAACTGAGCCACACCAGCCTGAGTTTTGCATTCTACTATATGAATGTTATAATTTTTAAGTTTTAATATAGAGTGATATATAAAGAGTCAGGAATCCTGGTTTCAAACCATCGCCCTGACTGACTTACGTGACTTTGGTCCAATTTGTCCAAGTCTCCATTTTTTCATGTGTAAAATGGAAATAATTTTAATAAGAGCTATTCTACCTCCACTTCATGCATGATGGAATAGAAGGGTTGGGAGGCAAAATACCTTGTTCAAGGCAACCCAGCCAATGAGCGGCATGGACAGGTTCAAGCCCATCATTCTAGAACCCACATAGTTCACTTCCACACCCAACTGCTTGCCTATTGGAAACGGCTTCTAATATTGTAAAAGACTCAACAAACATAAGACTTCCCTTCTGATTATTTAGGGCAGGACTTTTTAATAAAAAGTCTAGAGAGTATTTGCAAAAATTGAAGAGTGAAGGCATTTTCCTAGTGAGAGACTTAACCTAGTTTCAGATTCTCAACAACCTCCTCTGATAACCTCCTCTAAGAAGCGAAAGAGCTGGAGGAGCCCCTGGCCTAAAGGAGATACACCAGCCCAGAGCAGCTGGTAGCAGCCTTGCCTGCACCAAGTCCGTGGCCTGGAATTCCTCTCTTCCCTCTTGACCCAGCTTCCTCCTGTCTTTCTCTTTAGCCCCAGGCAAACCACTTTTCCTGGGAGCCACCTCTCCATGGCCTCCCATTTAAAAACAGGGGCCAAAGAGTGGGCATGTGGCCAGCTGCCCTCACCAGGGAGTTGTGCTCTTGCTTAATTAGTGTTTGCAAAGGGCTGTGGGTTATTAAATTACTAGACAATTGAGATGAAGCCTTGGGGGCTTTTGAACTCTGTCCTGTGCTGCCTTAAGTGGGTGAGAGGGACTTGCCTGGAGCGGGAGAGGGAGAGAGAGAGGAGGGTAGTTGGGGACTCTTAGGGTGGTGCTGGCCCGTCCCAATGGATCACAAAGAGATCTTGAAGTCTTTGCTGCCACTTCCCAGCTTGTCCTTGGTGCTGAAAGCCACCTTTCCAGATGTGTGTTTTTTTTTATTTTTATTGATTTCAGAGAGGAAGGGAGAGGGAGAGAGAGATAGAAACATCAATGTTGAGAGAGAATCATGGATTGGCTGCCTCCTGCACGCCCCACACTGGGGATTGAGCCCACAACCCAGGCATGTGCCCCCGACCAGAATTGAACCTGGGACCCTTTAGTCCGCAGGCCGAAGCTCCATCCACCGAGCCAAACCAGCCAGGGCTAGATGTGTTTGTTTTGAGTTGAGGTGCCTTTTCTTTTCATAATGCAGCTGCTCTTGAGGAGGGATAGAAAACCAGTGGTAAGAGCCAACGTGTGCTGTGCTGAAGCCTGGCATTCGACCTCCATCTGGAGAGGGGAGGCAGGCAAGGGAATCTGGCCTCGTGGAATGCCTCTGAGATCAGACAGTGGAGAAAACAGGGAGAACAACTCCTTAAGCTGCCAAAAAAGAAGAGGCCTTAAGAGGAAAACCAGCAAAATGTTTAAAATATTGATTTCTTAATTTGGGGTTGGAAAAGTGGGGGGCGTCTTATACATGGGGACATCTTATACACGGAAAAATACGGTAACTAGTGGGATAGAGACCACAGATGCTGCTCAATATCTGACAATCCACAGGACAGGCCCCGAACAACAAGGAGTTATTCAGCCCTAAATGTTGATAGCACCAGAGAGTATAGAAAAGTATAAAAATGAAAGTGAAAATTACCCCAGATTTTATCTTCTAAAAAGCACTTGATATTTTGGAGCATCCTTTTAAATATTTGAAATAACTAATTATACTTTTTTTTTTTTTTAAGAAAGAACTCTACTGTGCCTGTGTTTTGTAGACAGCAATAAAATAACAGGAACAGAGGCCGTGGCTGGGTGGCTCAGTTGTCATCCTGATACACCAAGGTTGCAGATTTGATCCCCCTTCAGGGCACATAAAAAAACCAACCAATGAGCATAAATAAGTGGGACAACAAATCAATGTTTCTCTCGGTGTATGTCTCTCCTTTCCTCACTCTCTCTAAAAACAAACAAACAAACAAACAAACGAACAAAAAACAAGATCACCATGAACAGCCAGAATATCACATTAGAAAGAAGTTTCTTGTATGATTATCTAACCACTATGCTGTACACCTGAAACTAATACAAAATATTGCATGTAAACTGTAATTGAAACATAAAATAAAATAATAGAAAGATGCTTCTTGTACAGAGGAGGGTGTGAGTTTCCTTCAAAGAAGAAAAGGCTGAAAGACATTCAAATGAGATCCTTCCCGAAGAAATACCCCATCTAGTTTCCAGATAGTCATCACCTTTGCTTTTGGGGGTGGGGGTGGGCAGCAAAGCCTGGAGGGGGTTAGGAGCGTCTCCCAGGTACATACACACCATCACTCACAAGGCCTCCAGCCCAACCACTGGTAGGAAGGAGTAGGAAGAGTGGGTGGGGCCTCCATTGGCTCTTCAGGGCCCAGGCCTTGGGTTTCTCCAGAAGCTGAGACCTTGGTTGGGTGGAGCAAGGAATGTGCATGCCATGCTATGAAAAGAGGGTCCTGAACCCTGGCCATCGAGAAAATGTGGGAGAATGAGGGGCTGAGTGCACATATAAAGGCCATGTTTCCACCAGAGGGGTTGCTGGGAAGGGGAGCTGTGCTGCTTATGGGGTTTGGGTCATTATAATCCCTCACTCTCAGCATCCTGGAACCTTTAAGAAATAACGATGAATGCCTTCCCTCCAGCTCTAGGTATTTACAGTGTGCCCTCAGGCTACCAAGAAACGGAGTTTGCTCAAGATGACAGTCAACCGGAAGCCTCCCTCCTTGTTGCTGAGCCCTGTGCTGCAGGCTGCCATCTATACTGCGATCCACAGTCACTCCGGACCCCAGAGCTCGTCATTTATCCTTCTTTGCCTTCCCCGTTCAAGCGAACGTTGCATTAGGAAATCTCACCCACTAACATCATCGGAGCTCACAGAAACAATCGGGACTTCTGCAAGGGGGAGGGCGAGCTGATTCTAATCGTCCCCAGTCATTTGATCAACGTAGTTAGTCCTTCCTCAAGGACAGACGGGAGCTCAAAGCTGCTGTGGATTTCTGCAGGGACCAAGACTGAAATCATCACGCTCTGGAGCTGAGAGGCTCCTTGGATCCTCCGCTTCCTCCATCCCATGATGCTTTTGGCCAGAAGCAGGTGTGTCTGCCCACGCCTAGATGAATTACAAGGGGGAACAATGCTATTGTCTTCTCCTGAAATTTCACCTGCTCTGACTCTTGAAAAGACGTAAACCACCTTGTGAGATTGCTCAATGCTGGCTGGCATCGTCTCTGCTCTTTAAAGAGTCCATGTCTTGTGGAGGGGGCTTTGGTATCCGTGACACTTAGGAACAGAACAATGGGATCTGAGCGGGCAAGGGTGATCCATAAAAAAGGATGGAATCACTGGAGCTATTTTTTTTTAAAAGAAAAGAAAACCTCAGGCATTTTAATATGTTAAATACACACCCAATTGTTAATTCTAAAGATTTCTACAAATCAACCTAGATGAAACTTTTAAAAACTGCCTTTCCCCCCCTTCTCAGAAACATTTAGACCTCCCCTATGGCAATGCCTATTGGAAGTCTCTGCCCTGTATACCAGGGCAGCACAAATAATTCCGCATAAAGCAGCCGGTTCCTGTAGCCTGGCATTAGGATAAGTATATCTTAAGAAAGTTCTTATGCAGACTTGGCTTCAGGCAATAAAACGTCATAGACGTATAACTGTAGCAAGCGAAATTTCTAGGGAGCAAATTAGGCTGAAAAACATCTTCTAGAGAAGGCTAGAAAGGAATCGTACACCACCCCAAAATAAGGCAAGTTATGCAGTAAATGTTTCATTTATTGGCCTTCTTCCATTACTATTAGGGTTAAAAGACATCTTGTCAATAGGAAAGGTATATTTATGGAGGACTGATGTCTTTCGAAAGGCTGTCACAAGTGCCTATAGCGGCAGTGATCAGCTTATGAAGGCAGGTGATGAAACCCTGTACAAATGCATACATCTCGCCATTAACCCCTGGGTCATCAGGCATTATTGTCACTTTATTACCCGGACCTGTCATTAGCTGAAGCAAGGTGATCAAGCCGGGCGCTGCAGAGAAATGCCAGAACAGAACAGTGCTCCTCGGGGTTTCAGGAAGAAGGTGTGTGCTTTTCCACATCCCTTGACAGAATCATCGGGGAAAACAAAAGGATGCCTATGAGCGGGCCCTTTCTACCCACCTCTTCTTCCTGCTAAAATTGAAAACTCTTAGGTGTCCAATTTTCAGTGTTCCTATGTTGGCTAAGGGAGCAGCTTTCCTCAAGGTCCAAATAAGGAACCATCACCCACGCAGAACAAAAAGCAAACAGAAAATCTCACGGTGGAATCAGGACTTTGGCTTCTAAACATTTCCCCATTTTATAGCTTCCTTATGTTTTCAGATTCTTTTTTTTTTTTTTTGACTTCCATCAGTCAGCACACTCCCTGCATAGATAAGTACAACAGAGTGGGTAACAGATCATCCATCTTGGAGCCCAGATCTTTAAAGAAAAATCACATAGAACACACATATATACACACGCACACACGTGTGCATCACTGTCAAGGGTAATTTGGTAGAATCTTGCAGAGCAGTTGGGGGAGCTGAATATGGTTGTCAACATATATTCTCAGCTTCTGGTGACTATGAACAGACTATTCTCGCTTCTCCTGAATTCCAAAGCCAAACTTCCAGTATGGTGTGTCTGTTTTGCTGGTGAGCCTCTTCCACAACTGGGGTGGGGGCTGAAACTGTGGACTCGTGGCCTCTGAGCGCTAAAAATAACCTAAAAAGATATCTAGTCCATCCGCCTCAACTGTGAAGACGAAGGGGCCACAGGTAACACGGCCTATTTCTGCCGTCTCCATCCGGCACGTTTTCCAGAGGGCGCGTAGCACTCTGCCCTCCCTCCCCATGAGGAACCCATGCCAGAAAGGCGATTTGTAGAGACTGGGACATCCCTTCCACACTCCCCAGTAGGGATGAACAAGAAAGTATGGCCTGGAAAGGTAACTCATTCACTTGACTTTATGCATATTACTTTTATGCATATTACTTTTACTAATATCAACATATATCCACCGAGAATTAATAGAGGGATGGCTGAAGGGGAGCAGTGAAAAGAGAAGTGAAGAGGAGCCAGAGAAAGAAAAGGAGGCTGAGGGACAGTCTACCTGGAGTTCAGGCCCTGGGCTGACTCCTGGATCAGCCTCCAGAGGAGGAGGCCACAGCATCTCCCCCGATGTGTATACACCAAGCTGGCCAAATCCCTTCATTCAAGGTCAAGTCAGAACTGGTGTTGTTTCCTCCCTGCTTTCAGAATCCCTGCTATAGACCAGGAGTCATCAATATCTAGAGAGAGAATTTGGTTTAAACCAGTGGTTCTCAACCTTCTGGCCCTTTAAATACAGTTCCTCATGTTGTGACCCAACCATACAATTATTTTCGTTGCTATTTCATAACTGTAATGTTGCTACTGTTATGAATCGTAATGTAAATATCTGATATGCAGGATGGTCTTAGGCGACCCCTGTGAAAGGGTCGTTCGACCGCCAAAGGGGTCGTGACCCACAGGTTGAGAACCGCTGGTTTAAACCATGAAAGAAGTGTCCAAGTTGCCTCAGCCTGGACACACAGCAACCATTCTTTAAAAGTTTACACCAGCCCTGGCTAGTTTGCTCAGTGGACAGCGCATTGGCTTGCAGACTGAAGGGTCCCAGCTAGGTTCGATTCTGGTCAAGGGCACATGCCCAGGGTTGCAGGCTTGATCCCCAGTAGGGGGCAAGCAGGAGGCAGCTGATCAATGATTCATCACCGATGTTTCTCTCTCTCCCTTCCTCTCTGAAATCAATAAAAATACATAAAAAAAGTTTACACCAAATCTATAAATTACATGTCCATTTTGTGGGCCCAACTTGACTTTCTAATTAAAAAAAAAATATTACATGACCTTGCTTCCTGCCAATTGCAGTTCCAGGCCCAACTCCTTCCCTCACCCCATCCTGACATCACCCACAGCCCTTTAGGAAACTCGGGGGTTAGTGACCCTCTGAGAGCCTGCTGGTCTTCCCGAGCCTTTTTGTGGCACGAGGCACGGAAATTAAATGTGACACATGTGCTATCATGAAATGACTTTTAATTGCTTGATTAAATCAGAGATTTAAAGACAGAAAGATTCAGGAGTTGCCTTTGCATGAGAAATATAAGGATATGCCAAAATGTATGAGGCTACTGATCATCAGAAGAAAGCCATTAATTTACATATGATAAAGATGCAGGTCAGGACATTAAAAACAATAAGTATAGTCTAACATTTCAAGTCAGCATATTTATTATCCAGGTAGTCCTCTATAAAGGATATAGAAGACCTCATTAGCCCACTAAATTCGGATCGGGGTTAGATGAAAAAACAAAATACCACCACACAGGAGAAAGAAATTGCCATACAATTGAGTTACTATAAATGTGTCCCAGTTAAAGTAAATAAGCCCTTAAACCAGGCCTTAGGAAAGTCTAGGCTGTCCACAGACTTAGGCACACTCAGTATACAGGTGACAATTAGCAAAGTGTGAAAAGCTACCGGTCATTCGCTAGATGTATAAACCTAAAGGCAACCAAGTGAAAAGACCTAAGAAAAGGAAACTGTTAAATCCATTTGTACATGGATTTAACAGTGAAGCATTTCATTCTTCATGTTTTTACTTGGTGTCTTGAAATAATCCCCTTTCTGTCTCCACTCTCCCTCTTAGAAACTGTGCCCGCCTTATTTATTTATGAAGTCTGAAGGTTAGTCCTACCTGCTGAGACTAATTAGTCCTGCGCTTTGTATCCTATTCAATCCTGTCTGATTAAATGTACACATTTGTTCTACTTCTTTTCAGGCTTCTTCTCACTCGACTTCTGATTTTCTGATTAATATTAAAGTTGGGAGTTACAGTGATTCTAGTCCACCCCCCCTTCCCCCTCCCCCCACCACGTTTTTATTTTGCCTGCATCTTACTGTTTCGTGTGCAAATGTGGTTGTGAATTTCTTCCATTGCAGGGGAATGCATGGGCCTTGTCAATCTTGGTATCATTATTTTTAGTAGTCTTCTTTCTGAGACCTTAGCTTATAAAACAGTTTTGCTGAAATCCCAAACTCTCTAAATATTACATGGTAAATCTGCTTTTCTTTTGGAAATCTTAAAGGTGGTGCTGGGCTGGCTGAAAAGCAGGTGAGATTTTTATTTTTTAAATATATATATTTTTATTGACTTCAGAGAGGGAGAGGAAGAGAGAGATAGAAACATCAATGATGAGAATCACTGGTCGGCTGCCCCCACTGGGGATCAAGCCTGCAACCTGGGCATATGTCCTTCCTTGACCGGAATCCAACCTGGGACCCTTAAATCTGCAGGCCGCTGTTCTATCCACTGAGCCAAACCAGCCAGGGTGAGATTTTTGTTTTTTTATTTTTTTAGGGATGGGTGGGATAATTTAATGCATCATGGATGCTACACCAACACTGTTTCTAACAATTTGCTAATTCCCATTGGTTTCTTCTTCTTTCCCCCCTGATTCTTTTTGTCCCCTTTTCATGTTGGAGTTTCCAGCCCACTTCTCACTGGATATTTGCAAGAAAATGAGTGTTCTTGCCCCATCACCCAGGAACACTGTTTTGGAAGCCTGGCCTTTCCCCCTTTAACATAATTCTGTTCCCCGTTTTGTAGCAAACCAATCTGCTTCCCAGGAGAGTGCCTGAAAATCAACAAATACCTGCTCCAAACCCCAGGTTTTCCATCTCCTCCCTGAGGTCTTCCAGCATCAACTTGGTTAGCAATTTCCTGCCAGAGCCATCTACATCTTGATTATTTGGGCAGTCTTTCCGGGATTTCATTTCAGACCCCCTTGGAGGAAGACTCCAGCACCTCTGATCCCAGGGGTTGGTGAACTTTCAGTTTTATTTTCCCTGGTGGTGTTAACGCCCAAACTTTTCACCTCCAAAGTCAGAAAGGACTTTGAATCCTAGCTCATTTCCTACCAACTGCGACGTCAGTTAACACACACACACACACACACACACACACCCAACACTACATTAAAAAGAATCATGTATTTTTTTCCTTAAAGATATTTTTAATGTCCACAGTATTGGATTATTTTTTGGATACAAAGTCATCTTGGCATATTTGTTCTAGTGAGACAACATATAATGAACTGACTCACTGTTAATCAACAAAAAAGGGAGGGAAGACCTCGTGGGTTAATAGTTTCTTTCACTGCAATGAGTTTCTTTCACTGCAATGACCAGGAACTCTGCCCAGCCCTCCACTTCCCCAAGCCCGCGGAGAGCAGAGGGCTGGATCTTCCCTTCGGGCCACTTCTGTTACATCCTGCCCCGGGGTGGCTGATCCCTCTGCGGGATTAACCCCTGAGCACCCCTCCCCCCCACCCATACCCCCCTTCCTTACACTACTCTCCCCCTTTCCCCTCTCTTGAAGACTTATTTCTAATATTTCTAAACTGCACTTTTTTTCTGGGCCTCTCCCCATCCCCGCCCCCCAAGTGGGCTTTCCTTCCGCCTTCCTGGGCTCGGATTCCTGACTTGGTCGCCACCCCCTTCCCCTCCTCTCCCACCCCGCATTGTCTTGTCGAAGAAGCCACCCCCTACC
>NW_005871092.1:4563319-4564589 GCF_000147115.1 Myotis lucifugus
CTCCTCTCCCCGCCTCCCCTCCCCCGCCCGTGCCCAGGCCGGCCCGAAACTCTCCAAACTTTTCTGCCTTTTGTGGACTGGATTTGTTTGCACTTCGCCATGTTCTTGCTTTCAGTTTGCTGCCTCGTGATGTTGGGGAGACCTTTCTGTCCAAGCAGGGCTTTGTTGGGGGGGCGGGGGGGAATCAGAAGAAGTATTTTTTTTTTTGCGCTCTGATTGCCCCCTCCCCCTTCGGTGGTGTTTGTTTCTTCACCCTGGGAAGATGACTGTGTGGCTCTTTCTTTTCTCTCTCTCTCCTCTCTCTCTCTCTTTTCCTTCCCTCTTCTGTGGCGTCTTGGGCTTTCCCGGGTTAACCCCTTGGCTGCCGCTGCCGGGGACTCAGGGACTGGCTGCGCCCGACGCGCGGGGTAGAGAGTGGCTTGTCCTCCAGGTGTTGGACCTGAAAACCGGCGAGCGAGCGCGCGCGGAGCCCGAGGCCGTGGAGAGGCGCCTGGGCTTTCTCTTTCGGCCGCTTATTTATTTAGCTTTCTAGTGTTGATCACCGGCTCTTAGCCCTCCTCCCCCTTTGCCCTGGAAGGTCATGCTTGCCAGACTGGTCCCACTGCAAACCTGGGGCCTCTGGGCTTGCTCTCCTTTGGCCACCCCGCAGGCCGCGAGCGCCCTGGGCGCCTTGCCGGGCTCGGCTTCCCGGCGCGCTGGGCCGCCGCGGGCTCCCCCGGCCTGCGCGGGTGGGAAGGCCCCTGCGCCCAGGGTTCTGGGTTTGTGGGCAGCCGGGATGGCCTCCTCCGAGCCGACTTGTATTTCTAGGGAATTTTGGTGCCTTGGAGCTTAGAGCGGGGTCTGCGCTTGCCAGCTCAGTGAGCCCTGGGGAAGGGGAGGCAGACACCAGGGTCTGCGGGCCCAAGGTGCAAAGGGGCAGTCCAGGGCGCCTCTCCTTCAAGGGAGTGGGCTGCTGACCGTGGGCCTCCCAACTTTGGAGGCCCTAGAGCCGCTCGGGGTGCCAGGCTCCTGGCCGCTTCCCGTAGGCTGTGTTGCCCACCGCTGACATTTGTTAATAAGGCTCACCCCCTTCTCGGAATGGCCTATGCCCCCAGCCCTTGCCCTGAACCCCCTCCCCCCACCCGCTAAAAAGCCTGGATTGAAAATCTCTAGCCGCAGTCTGTAGCCATTTGTGCCCGGTTTTCCGGAATTGTCATTTGCACCTTCTCCGGCTTGGCGCCCCCCCCCCCCCCTAATTTCACACACAGTATTTTTGGTTTTTCCTTTTCGG
>NW_005871092.1:4565010-4573602 GCF_000147115.1 Myotis lucifugus
CCAAGCCAACATTCCAAAGTCAACATGAAGAAATGTCTTCTCTCCCCTCCCCTCCCCCCTATCATTGGTATTATTTTAAAATCCACTTGGCCATCTGAAAGGCCATCTGAATATTAAGCTCGGATGGCGGACTTGCTGGCTTTCTTGACTCTTTGCAAACTCCCTGGCTGTGAGGGCTGGCAGTCTCGCCATACTATCTCCGAAAACTTGAGCAGTGGTGTTGGGCTGTCATTAGGAGACAGGGAAATTGTTGGAGGCAAAGAAATGATTTCCTGGTGCGAAAGGGAAGGCTCCCAACCATCGGTCCCCTTTGTGGGCATTATAGGAATAGACGGAGTCTAGTTCTGTTAATTGTGGACCTAGCGGGTGGCCTTGTGCTGTGACATCAGATTGAGTCTGAGAAGACATTTCTGAACTCAGTAGGCAGTTTTCAGCATTTGCATGTCAAACACCAACTGGCATCTGCGTGTGCACTGCCCCTTCCGCCTTCCTCTCTGTTACCTGGGTTCGATTTTGTGCTCCGAAATTAAAGTTATTTATTTAGGCCGGTTAGCGGAGCAATGGAAATGAGGACGAGAGGCTGTTGTGTGTCAGTCCTGACGGCTTCCATCAGAGGGGCCAGCTTGCAATTCCAGATTTGATACAGCTGCCGGAGGAGTCTATAGGCGAGACAGCGGTCTTTTCATGCCTATCTGAAATTCTTAGTGCTTCATAGAGGGTGTTTGGGAGGGCAAGGTGTAAAGACAAATTAGCTGTATGCTTAATTCATATCCGACCCTCCTTGGTGGTGGTGTTTTTGCTACATTTTCTGTTGCCTATCAGGTACCTGTAAAGCAGCTGCATCCTTTGAAAAGCCAACTCTTTCGATCCCTGATTTCTGCATTTCTATTTAAGAATGTAAAGAAGTAAGGAGTATCAATGAATCAACTTATGATGAATAATACATTATCTCAAGAATAATGCTTTAATTGCCGAAGACGCTATAAAGCTTGATAGTAATAATTTTATTTTAAAACGACAAAGATTTCTGCATAACATTAATTTAGTCTTTGATACAGTAATAGGAACAGCTTTTTAAGAGACAGATTTGAATACAAAAACATTAAGGAGAGAGGTCTAGTTAAATAGATGGGAAGTGATAGAACTGCAAATATTAGAATTGTGGTAACATTTGTACTTTAAAGATAAGAATACTGTTACCATGTTAAAATGGATAGGAAAAAAGTAGTGTTACATTTTGCTTTCTTATTCTCTCCTGCCAAGCCAGAAGTGGGAATGTGGTGTGGTCGAAATTCTAGGTAGGTTTGAAATTGCTTTTTGATTGTTAGACTTCTTGCATCTTTTATCCGAAGTTACTTGCTTTTCCACGGAGCTGTTTGCTACTAGTTTGCACAAATAAATAAGCAGCATCTTGAATTCATTTTTGAACTTGGAATCAGGCATTTAAAGGAAACCAAGAGGGGCCTATTCACTGGGGTTCTGTGTAGCCGGCAACTTCTCTTTCTGCCTGGTGAAAAATGGATGTTTTCTCCTCATTCAAACAACATAATCCTTTCTAATACAAAAGAGCTAGACCTTGGAGTGTGAAGGGTTAATGGTGGTCCTTCCCTGTTGTCCTCCCACCCCCCACCTGCATCCCGGATTGTTTTGACAACACTTTTCAAAGTGTGACATTCCAAGCCCCTACATAACAATGTAATATTACTGTAATTACACAGGTCATTACATTTTAAATAGAGAACAATAAAATGCTTATCACCCTGAAAAAGAACAGGTGGTCTTGCCCTTCTTCGGTATTTATGCTAATTGTTTTTCATCTCCTTCCGAAATATTTATGGGGAACATGTTTAGATTTCAATCTGCCTGCCACAGTATTAATTCTGTGCTAATCTTTATAGGTTGGGGTTTAATGTCTGCAGTATGGATTATGGGTTCAACACTCACCCAGTAAGTCATATATTAATGATTATAAATTTAATATGCCAGCGCTTTGCCGTTTGTTGAATTTAAAGCTTTCTGAAACCCCAGAAACAAAACTATTCAGCAGCCGGGAGCCTAAAGTGCTTCTTTGGAAGAAGTGTTTTTGGAAACTTGACGGCTAAAGGGATGTAGCTTTCACGGATGCCCCCTATCTGACTGAGAAAAGATTTAGAGGCAGACAATCCCGGTTCTTGCTGAGGAGTTTTGCACGTTGATTTGAATTTCCCTGATGCGGATTTCACTTGGAGTCCCGCTGGAAGCTGGTCAGCTTTCTGTTTCTTAGCAAGCTGTGAAAAAGTTCCAGGAAGGTGTCCGCGTGCTGGCAGATCAAGAAGGCTGTTCTGTGAGCAGCGCAAAAAATACTTGCTTTAGAAAACTCGCATTTTAATAGTTGCACCAGAGGCTGTGCCTTTAAAGGTGACAGTACACGTCGTTCCAGGTTTTGAATGTCCCCCTCCATCCCATGAGGTGCCCGTGTGCCTGCAAAATGTGCTGGAATTCTGGGCTGGGAAATCCTGCTGCCACTTCCCTCACACAAGCACCCCGGGCCAGCCAGGAGGTACCCAGGAAGATGGCACATTTTGTCAAATGCTTCACAGGAGGGGCCCCGAATCCCATTAAAAATGCACTGGAGAGAAAGGACAGCTGCAAATTTTTGTGCGGACGCGTGTTTCTGGACCGTGACTAAAACTCCCGAGGACCTTTCCCCCAGCTGTCTGGAAGTTATGTGGAAGTTGGTTTATTGGCAGTTAAGTATGAGACAACCTGGATTTAGCAAAGGCTCTCTCTTGCACAGGAAGTAGATGACATTATACTGGGGGAAGGGATGAGACTGCAGGCCAGGAGTGATTTACTTGTTTTTTTTTTGTGTGTGTTTTTTTTTTAAACCATAGACTTGCCAAATAAATAAGCACTTTCCAAGGAAGTAGGTTGTAAGCTTTTTAGTCTTGGTAAGTGGAATTAGATAATATCTTGAACCGCATTTATAACTGTTTAGAGGTGACACAGTACAGAAGTTTTGAAAAGGCGGGGTGGGGGGGTCGGTCAATCAGATTCTGGAGGCTTTTATTTTCGCAGGGGGGTGGGATGGGGGGTCCCGAGTTTCTTCTGGGAGTATTGGCAACCGTGTAAGTAAATCTTCAGCTCTGACTTATAATTGAGCACATTTGTGAAGGAAATGGTTAATTTTACAACCAAAGGCAAACTTGCACCTCGACAGGTCTGCTGAAAGAAATGTGCCCCAGTCCTTTGCTGGCAAGCGCCACCGGGTCATAAATCCACAGGCTTTATTTACAGCCCATAACACTTATGAATGTTAAGATATTTGACGCCACGTTGGCCTTATAATATTCAAGGTCCGCAGACATTGGCAGTAGCTCAAATTTCTCTCACTAATTATAAGCAATGAGATGGGGGGGTGGCGAGGGAAAGCCCATCGCCAATGCTGCCCTCCCCCCTCCTGTGACCCCCACCCCTGCAATCTGAGCTGACTGAGGCCTACACCCCCTCCTTTGGCAGCTGACTTGTAGTTTTCCTCTAGGCTATTGTTATACACATTTATAAAGAGCACTTTCAGGCATGGAAATTCAGTGGGGGGCTCTGCACAAATGCCTTTTTCAAAAGCAAAGTTGCTCTAGGTGTTTGCATCTTTTTCCTTCTGGTTTCTCCCTTTTTCCTTTTTTTTTTTTTTTTTTTTAAGTCTATGTTGCCTCTATAGTGCATATTTCCCAGAATACTTACAGAAACCGAATAGGGGAGACTGCTCTGTAATTTATATGATGTTCCACTGAGCTGGAAGGGAAAATACACACATTGCATAGTGCACTGGTTAACGGGAGGGTTTGAAAAAAAAGTGAGGGAGAGGAGAGTCGATTTAAGGACATTAATAGATGAGAAGACACAATGCAGGTTTATGTTGGGGCTGGGAAGGAAAGCCTCGCTTTGGGAAAGGTACACAGAAATGTAGCCAGGGAGGCAGAATAGATGCTGGCCTAAGATTAGAAAAGTAGAAGATGGGGCACAGATTTGGGCTTGGGGAATGGCTTGAAGGAAAGGGGATTCGAAGTTTCTTTTTTTAAAATATATTTTATTGATTTTTTGCAGAGAGGAAGGGTGAGGGATAGAGAGTTAGAAACATCGATGAGAGAGAAACATCCATCAGCTGTCTCCTGCACACCCCCAACTGGGGATGTGCCCGCAACCAAGGTACATGCCCTTGACCAGAATCGAACCTGGGACCCTTAAGTCCGCAGACCGACGCTCTATCCACTGAGCCAAACCAGTTAGGGCCCCAAGTTTCTTAGGAGAGGTGCGAGTACCATGCAGGATGGGGTGGGGGGGGGCAGGGGGGCGGTGCTTGCTGTTTCAAACTAGATTGCTTGCTCAGCTGAGACTGGTTCCAATCCACTCCTCACCCAAAGTGAGGATGTGGCAACAGATAGGTTTCATATCAGTTATTGTGATCTGGGGGTGGGGCATTTGTGGTCCAAACCCCGGTGTGAGGCCTCCAAGGCCAATTATTTTGCCGATTTTAATTTGTTTTTTAAAAGTGGGCTGTTTGTGTGTGTTGCAAGCTGACTACATGCTAAAGGGGAATGGGGTTCTGAGGTGTGTGGGAAACCGTTGAGGGCGGGCTGTTGGTTCCATCTTTTCTGGCCGGATCCTTCTCTCTATCCAACCCCAACTTAAAGACCCAGGCTGAAAGGTTTTATTTGCTAATCAATGGAATGCAGAAACTTACTAGCCCTCAGGGACAGATATGAATCCCTTAACAGCTCATTACAAAGATGGGGCTGTGGGATCTTTGAACGGGTTATCAGTCCTGGTGTTCTTAGGTTTTCCCAGGATAGCTTTTCCTTCCTTAGGCACATCTGATTTCTGGCTGGTAATTCAGCCCGGTATACTTTATTCTTTTTCTTTTCTTTCTTTCTTCTTCCTTTTTTTTTTTGTCGTGAAGTAGCCCCAAACCGTTCGGTCTACAGAGGGAAGGAATGGGTATTAGTGGGATCAGCTCCGAAGGAGTTAAAATTGCTCACTAAAGTTTGGCATCATGAAAATAAATTTGAGGCCTGGTAGGCATTAGCAGGGCACAGCACATTTACAGAGCTTAATTAGTACGAACTGTAATTGTTCATGGCCTGCCAGAAGAAGTAATGTTCAGGAAAAGTGGAGTCCTTCTCCTGCAGTCTCCAGTTTGAAACCGATAAATCACTTGCATATTTGTGTAGTGATTCAAATGGAGCTAAGACCTCTCCCATCCCAACATGTGGTAAATTGTAAAGTCAATGAATTGCAGATGTAGGCTACAGTGAGATTCTCTAAGAAAATGCAGAATGAATGGGAAAGAAGTGATGCTATAAATATTTACTGAGAAGATAACTGGGTTCCTGCGTGCTGGGCCAATTATGATGTACTAAATATATTAGTAAAATGCTTAAAAAATCGGGAGGATTCGTGTGGGTCTTGGGGTGGGGTTGGTTTGTTTTAGAAAGTGAAGTAAAAGGCACTGTGTTATTGTCGTGTCAGTTTTATTAAGCCTGAATCACAATGGCATACCCAGGGAAGGACACACGAAACCCACATTAATGCAAATTAATTCGTTATGAGTTGCAGAGCTGTGACTGCTAAGTGGAGTAATGATGGGGGCATCATTTAAAGAGCGTTCGTGAAGCTAGCAACTTTCCGTGAAAATGCTGTGTGAGGAACATGGCTCAGCACGTGAGCCTGGGTGCTTTGGCGGGCTAGAAATGGGTTTTGTTCAGAAGCAGGAAAGTTGATTCACTTTATATCTTCCCCCCTCCAGCCCCCAAGCAGTTTAAGAACTTTGTTTTAATGTGTAAAGAAAATCAGCTAGTTTTTCCTCAAAAATCAACCCAGAAATGCCGATCACCATCCCCAAAGTTCAACTTCAACATTTCTTTTTTATTTTCTTTTTTAATTTTGCAAGAGGTTGCAGCACAAAGTGGGAAAAAAACGAACGTGTAGCATCCCCCCATAGACCTCTAGATGTAACTTTCTTGAAGCAATTTTTTCCCTTTTTTTTTTTTTTCTTCTTACAGGATTTTGGTCTCAGGCAATGTTGCAAGTCAATACTTCTTTCCCCAAATGTGAGTAGGTGGATGTGTGTGGAAGCTGTAAAAGTTAATGATCGCTCTCTGACTCATAGCTGATGGTTTCAGGTTGAGGAAAAAGAAAAGAAAAAAAAAATTAATGAGGGTAAATAGACATTTGGTGGAACATGGGAGACAGTGGGAGAGGTTGTTCTGTCTGAAGGCCTGTGTTTTGTTGCAGCAGGATTTCTGGAGAATGCCAGGAAGTGGAAAGGGGGTGCCTTTGTTTAAGTTGTTGTTTTAGGATGGAGTAAGTGTTCAGTGGCTGGATCTTTGCAGGAATGCTGAAGCCCACGTAGCTACCAGTCAGAGCTGGTTTTGCCTCCCCAAGGGGAAGTCAGAGGCCCCCTGGACACTTTTTAAAAGGGCAGGCAGGAGCCCAGAGTCCTGGCCAGAAGTTCACTTCCCATTAAATGTAAGAGGCTCCCCACAGAGGGGTGCTGTGCTGTTCCTGACCTGAAAATGACTGATGATGTAAGAAAAAGCCTTAGATATTATTATTATCATTATTTTAAAAAAACGGCTCTGTCTTTTATGCGAATGGCATGGGAATTAAACTTCAAGTGGCTGATGATGGTAGCTACAGGGTAAAAAGGAAGGAAAGTGGACCAAAAGACCTCCAAAACCAAAACTGTGCAGGAAATGAATCTGGATTTATTATTATTTTTTTAATAAAATAGAAAGTCAAGTGATTCATGAAGCTGAACATAAAGCAAATGCCCCACCTCGTCCCCATTTAGTGGAATGAACAGGCATCAAAAAGGAATCTTCACCACCTTGGAAGTTTACCTGGAGCTGGAAAAACCAACATAGGGTTTTGATTTTTTTTAGTCACCTTTGAGGTTGTAAAAGCCCATTCCTCTCCTCTCTGACGGCTTGTATCTGAGACATCACATTTAGGGCCAGTCGTGGTGATGAGGAGTAAAATGAGAGAAATCAAGAGATGCTAATCATCAGGGGAGCCGTTAACCGGAAGATGTTGGTTTTCCAGTTGCTGGCGAATCGGGCACCCCTGTGCTGGGCACAGCCACCTCTTCCTGGCGCTTCCTCAGGACAAGTGAGGGCCAGGTCACCCTCGGGTGTGAGAATGGGTGGGTGGGCTTGGCCGCTGTAAACAAACACACCAGAAGGGGAGGTCTATTTTGTGAGAGTTTTACGGGAAGGAATTAATTGGAAAGTACCTTGGAGTTCTCATTTGGTGGCACCCCTGGGAGGGAGGCACCCCGTTGAGGGCCCGCTGCATGCCCAGGGTACAACAGCCACAGTGGCTGGGAGAGGAAGTGACGTCAGTGCTGCAGGTGACCAACAGCAGGGCGGTCCCAAGAGTCGAGGATTATGGGAACCTGGTTCTTAAACCCAGATAAGCCTTAGAGAGCCCTGTGTCTTGTCCTGGATCTTGCAACCTCCCCATCTCTTCTAAAAAAAAAAGCAGAGAGCCAACCATCTCTTGTTCTCTCCTGCCTTACAGCTTTTTACAGAGATATAAATGCAGGCATGTTGCAGTTTAGAATGCCAAGGTTTTACAGAGTCCTTGTATTTTATCTTTGTCTTAAAAAGCTAGACCATAACGAACAAGGCATCTGTGTGTTTTACAGGGAAGGAAAAAGCAGTTTGAAACGTGTTTTAGAAAGGGGATTGTTGGGGAAAAGAGGGGCTGAAGCCCAAAGGGGACCAGAAAATGGTGAAGCCTTCGTCGCTGTAGCTGGAGGAAGTCGAGCTCGAAATCCCTCCAACACCGTGGTTACTGGCTGGGAGGGAATATGCATGGAGCTTGTGCTGTGGGTATTGATGAGCTGGTCCAGGTTATACTGTGTGTCTGGACACCTGAGGAAGGAAGTGACATTGCTTGGGGGTGCTAGGATGGTGTGTGCGTGAAGGTTAAATTAACTTTGTCCTACCAGAGTCGTCAGGACCGGCAGCTGCACCTTTACTGTTTTAATTGCAGCTTTCTCTCTGGGTTGCATTGTTGTTTGGGTGGTGATGAACGCCAGGATTAAGACTGGAACCCGACAAGTGAAAATTGAATTTGGATTAGCCACAGTTTCATTAATGTATTCATAGGGCTGTGATTATATGGAATTTTGTTTCCACGACCCTGTACTTAGTTATCAGGTGTCCATTCAATTTTAATTGACAATATAAGATTCCTGTGGTTACCCCGAGTACAGATTGCCTAGGGCTCCGCAGGGTCTGTGGGAAGCAAAGCTTGGACAAGTTTCCATTAAGCTCTGAATCAGGCCGTTGGAAAAGAGGAGAAGAAAACCCGCTGAAAAGGGGGACACGTTGTTAGTGTTGCCTTCTCTACTTAGAAGGAGAACACCCCCTCTCCGACAAGAGCTGCTCTCCAGCCAAGAATTCCAAACTCGCAGAGCAACCTGTCTCGTGCACAAAAGTTGTTTTTAACAAAAGTTGTTTTAACACGCCCCAGCATTGTCCCAGTAATTAGTGCAATCTCCGCTTACTGACTGGCAGTTTTCACAAAAAAGGACGGGGGGGGGGGGGG